>NW_020201035.1:12723-48086 GCF_001531365.2 Cynara cardunculus var. scolymus
AAAGGGCGTAGTTGTCGCAGGTTTAGTAGTGGCCCAACACGTAAAAATTACTTGGAGTACTTTGTGCCTCGTATGAAAGTGTTGCGAGTAAGTAAAAGATTTACTCGAATTAATTATTGCTTAAAGATTTTGTTGTGAAATAAAAACCTGTGAACTCACCAACTCTTGTAGTTGACACTTGTTTCGACGTGCTTTTCAGGGGTAAGAAATGCACATGGTGGCACTTAAAAGAAGCTGTGTTTCAACTATCACATTCGAATTTCTTTTTGTGTTTAATTTACAACTTGTCGTTTGGAATTGTAAACTTTGGATAATGATGTGACTAAATTTTAAATGTATGGTTGTGTTATTTATACTCTATTGCTATGAGACTCTACCTGCCATACCTCGTGTTTCCGCTTTAGCGGGGTGTGACAAGGGGCACGGGGACGGTCCTTCCAGATGACAAAGATTGAGGCAGAGGCATCACTAGATGTAGTAATAGGTACCTTCCTTCTGAATTCTATATGTGCTAAGGTGTTATTTGACTCTAGTGCAAACTTTTCGCTTGTGTCACCATCGTTTGCTCAAATTGCATGTTTGAATTATGTGTTACTTGATGACAAATTAGTAGTTGGTACTGCCAATAGTCTGGAAACTGTTTCAAGTGTATTCAATAACAACATTATTGTTATTGAGGGTTGTGAGCTATTGATTCGATTATTTCCTATGTCGATGAAGGAATTTGATGTAGTGGTAGGTATAGACTGGTTGGCAGATTATCAGGCTAGTATTGTTTGCAATAAGAAAATGATCAGAATTACTTTACCAGAAAGGGGAATAGTTGTTATCTATGGTGATCGTCAGAATCATCATACTAGTATTTTAACTGTGATGAAAGCTTAGAAAAGTATCCGGAAGATGTGCCGGGGATGTTTTGCATATGTAATTGATGTAAAGAAAGAGAAAGGAAATCAGGAATTGATTCTGATTGTTAATGAATATCCGGAAGTCTTTCCAGAGGATTTGTCTGGATTACTACCAGACCGAGTTATTGAGTTTCGAATTGATCTCATACAAGGGCTTGCACCAATAGTAAAGGCACCGTACCAGTTAGCTTCATCAGAATTGAAAAAATTAGTTGCATAGTTGAAAGATCTGACTGATAAAGGATTCATTAGACCCAGCACTTCACCTTGGGGTGCTCCGGTCTTATTTGTCAAGAAGAAAGACGAATCTATGCGAATGTGTATAGACTATCGTGAATTAAACAAATTGACAATTAAGAACAAATATCCTTTGCCAAGGATTGATGATTTGTTTGATCAACTGGTGGGGGAAAGTTATTTCTCCAAGATTGACTTAAGATCGGGGTATCACCAGTTAAAAGTCAGGGAGGAGGACATTGCTACAACAGCTTTCCAAACTAGGTACGGGCATCACGAATTCTTAGTTATGCCATTCGGCTTAACTAATGTGCCCGCAGCCTTTATGGACTTGATGAATAGGGTATGTAAGGAATATCTTGATAAATTCATTATTGTATTTATTGATGATATTCTTATATACTCTAAGACCAAAGAAGAACATGCAGAACATCTTCGTCTAATATTGGAATTACTAAAAAGAGAAAAGTTGTACGCAAAATTGTCCAAAAGTGAATTCTGGTTAAGAGAAGTTCAGTTTCTGGGTCATGTTATATCCAAAGCAGGGGTGAAGGTAGATCCAGTTAAAATAGAAGCAGTTGCATAGTGGGAAGCCCTGAAAACACCTTCTGAAGTCCAAAGCTTTTTGGGATTGGCAGGCTATTATCGTTAGTTCATTCAGGACTTTTCTAAGATAGTCGTGCCATTGACCAAATTGACTCAAAAGAACGTCAAATTTCAGTGGGAAGAAGAACAACAAAGGGCTTTTCAACTATTAAAAGATCATCTCTGCAGTGCACCAGTGTTGACCCTACCTGATGGATCCGAAGATTTTATGGTATACAGTGATGCTTTGAAGCTAGGATTGGGATGCGTTTTGATGCAAAAAGGAAAGGTGATTTCTTATGTGTCAAGACAATTGAAAGATAATGAGAAGAAATATCCAACTCCTGATATGGAATTAGCTGCAGTGGTGTTTGCTTTGAAAATCTAGAGACATTATCTTTTGGGAACAAAGTGCCAGATTTATACTGATCATAAGAGTCTGCAGCATTTGTTTAGCCAAAAAGAATTGAATATGCGGCAGCATCGGTGGATTAAACTTGAAAATGATTATGATTGTGAAATCCTCTACCATCCGGGAAAAGCCAACGTGGTAGTTTACGCTTTAAGCAGAAAAGAAAGGAGTGGGACTATTTAAGCTGTAGCAATGAGAATAAGTTTAGTCCCTGATATCCATAAAGAGATTCTGAGATATCAGAAAGAAGCTATGAAGGAAGATTTTGTTAAAACAGAAAAGTTGGGTAAGATGATTTCAACTCTGTAACCGAACGATGAAGGAATTATGTGCTTTCAAAGGCGAATATGGATACCGTGTTTTGAAGATACCTGGAACAATATATTAAATGAAAGTCATAAATCCCAATTCTCTATTCATCCTGGTACCAATAAGATGTATACGGATTTGAAACCTTTTTATTGGTGGCCCGGATTGAAGAGCGACAGATCCAGATATGTGGAACAGTGTCTGACATGTTTACAAGTTATGATTGAACATCAAAATTCGTATGAAAGTCTTCAATCTTTGGAGATACCTGTATGGAAATGGGATCACATTACAATGGATTTTCGTCATGAAATTACCTCGAACTCCAAAGGGGTACGACGCAATTTGGGTAATGGTTGATCGCTTATCTAAATCTGCGCATTTTCTACCTATAAGAAAGAATTACTCTTTAGAAAAGCTAGCACAGATTTACATCAAAGAGATTGTAACCAGGCACGGTGTTCCATTATCTATTATCTCCAATAGAGATAGCCGCTTTACATCAAAGTTTTGGGAGAGTTTGCAGAAAGCTTTGGGGTCCGAAATCCGACTAAGCATAGCTTATCATCCGCAAACTGACGGAAAAAGCGAAAGAACTATCCAGACTCTCGAAGACATATTGAGAAGTTGTATCATTAACTTCGGGGGATTGTGGGAAGATCACTTGCCGGTAATAGAGTTTGCATACAATAATAGTTACCATTCCAGCATCCAAGCGGCATAGTATGAAGTATTGTATGGACTTAAATGCCGAATGCTGTTGTGTTGGAATGAGGTAGGTGAAAGACAGTTGACGGGTCCTGAGATTGATCAAGAGACTTCTGAAAAGATTGAACAGATCCGTGAAAGAATCAGAATAGCACAAGATCACCAAAAAAGTTATGATAATAATCGTCGAAAGCCGATTGAATTCAATATAGGTGATTTTATGATGTTGAAAGTTTCTCCATGGAAGTGTGTTATCAGATTCGAAAAGAAGGGTAAGCTCAATCCAAGGTATGTTGGACCATTCAAAATATGTAAGCGAATTGGGCCAGTGGCATATCAGTTAGAGCTACCAGAAGAACTAAGTCTGATTCACAACACTTTCCATGTATCAAACCTTCGAAAATGTTTAGCTGATCCGAGTCTAGCTATACCGTTACCAGAAATCAAACTGGACAGTAAGCTAAACTTTGTGGAAACACCAGAAGCTGTGATTGACCGAAAGATCAGGGTGTTAAAAAACAAAGAGATCAGTTTGGTTAAAGTACAGTAGAAGTTTCACAAAGGACCAGAAGCGACATGGGAATTGGAATCGAAAATAAAATCAGAATACCCATGGCTCTTTGATTAAAGGAATTCCGGGACGGAATTTTTTTGAGGGGTGGATAATGTGATAACCATATTCTAATTATCACCTAAGGTAATCAATATGTGATTATCTGATATATGAATATGTGTTAGCATGATAACTAGTTATATATTTGATCATGCCAGTATGTGAAATTTTATGCATATGTATTATATGCATAATATATATATATATATATATGTGTGTGTGTGTGTGTGTGTGTGTATGCATGTTATATATGATATTGGGTGTATACATATATATATATATATATACATAACATGCATGATATATGTATGCATGATGATTGTGTAGCCGCCTTCCCTGATTTGGAAGGGTATAAAAAGAGGTTGAAACCTCTATTTCATCTTCGTGGGACTGTTTGAGAGATTTAAATTGAAGAGGATTGATCGGATTGCATTTTCACCAAGATTCATTTTGGTTTTCAAAAAGTGTTCAAGGCGAGTAGTAACATTGCTTTTGAATCTCTTTGAAATTGCATAATTGATTGTATTTTGAAAACTATTTACCTGGTTTAAAGTTTGAATGTAAATAGCTTAAGTGTTGTCCGGATTAGAATTAAACTGGACAAGTATTGAAAGATTTAAAATTAAACCGAACAAAGGATTGAGTGATTTGAGTTTAAATCGGATAAGGCATAAGAGGTTTAAGGTTAAACCGCCTAGGGTGTTGATCAGATTAAACATAAACCGGTTATGGTCTTACCCGGTTTAGGGGTAAATCGATCAATGTGTTAACCGGTTTATAAATTGAGCGATTTATGATTTTTAAATTGTGTTAAGTATGTAAATCAGAGATGTAAAAATACGACTATGGAATGAACGGATTGTTAAATCGGTCCTGGCATGAATAGTATTAAAGTGTTGAAAATTTTATCTAAGACGAACAAGATGAAGTGTTGTCCGGATTTGATAAACCGATTAAGWCTTGACCGGAGATGAAGTCCGACCAAGATTAAATTGACCGGATTTGGACTTTAACTTGTGTAATATTTATAAAAATTGTTACTTTTATCATTAAGTGGGAATTTTGATAAAAAGTGATTTTGAACTAATAATATTACATTGACTGCGGTCTATTCTATATGGAATAGTTTTATGAAATATTTTAATGAGGAAATAAGGGTGGCATATCAAGGAGAGGTGTACCATGGGATAAGGTGGCATATCAAGGAGAGGTGTACCATGGGATAAGGTGGCATATCAAGGAGAGGTGTACCATGGGATAAGGGTGACATATCAATGAGAGGTGTACCATGGGATAAGGTNAAGGAGAGGTGTACCATGGGATAAGGGTGACATATCAATGAGAGGTGTACCATGGGATAAGGTGGCATATCAAGGAGAGGTGTACCATGGGATAATGGTGGCATATCAAGGAGAGGTGTGCATTTGGATATAAGGGTGGCATTTGTATGTGTGTTATGTGATATAACTCTTACTATTATAACCTTTTAGATTATCGTGGTCTGGAATCTTTATTTCTTTGTGACTTAAAGGTTTAGGATCAGGGTTTTTATTGGAAATCATAGTCTGGATGTTATTAAGAAGAAAATAACAAGTTTGGCCTGAAATTTTGAATAAACCTTGTTTAAATTAAAAAGGTTTAAAAGTGGCAATATAATAACCTGGTTAGTGCAAACCTATTTGGGTTTGATGTGTTGTTTGCAAGCAGAGAATTTGGCTTGAAAAGTGAAAGATATTGGTATTATGTTTTTACTTGTTTTATTTTGCATAAAAGTTTTGGTGATTATCACCCTGCAATATCATAAATAAGGTAACTCAGTAGACCTTTTGGTCTAACCCTCGTTTTATGATTTTAAACATGTATTGCAGGAAGTGCAGATGGTAAGGGAAAAGGGAAAATATGATAAGTTCTCTATGTGTTTATTTGCATGAAGAATGACTGATCATATAGTTTTGGTAGATGAATCCTGATTAGTATAAGATTTGTATTTTGAATTTTTGGACCATGTATTATGTAATGATAGATTCTTGTACTAAGGTATCTAAGTGGTGTACAGACATGTATTTCTTTTGTATGAAGTATGTGTTACATGCAATGTGTGGAATGGGGTGTTACAGATGCATCACTGTATACTACAAAATCTTCAGTTCCATCGGGTAAAGTTAATATTGGGGCACTGCAAAGATGATCTTTTAGTAACTGGAAAGCCTTCTGTTGTTCTTCCTCCGTTGAAACTTAACATTCTCCTGAGTTAATTTGGTCAATAACACGACTATTTTAGGGAAATCTTGAGTAAACTTGCGTAATAGTCTGCCAATCGTAAAAAGCTTCGGACTTCCGACGGGGTCTTTGGTGCCTCCCATTTTGCCACTGCTTCAAACTTTGCTGGATCCACTTTTACTCCTGCCTCTGATATAACATGCCCAAGGAATTGAACTTCTCTCAACCAAAATTCACATTTTGACAACTTTGCATACAATTTTTCTCTTTTCAAGAGTTCTAGTATCAACCAAAGATGTTCAGCATGTTCTTCTTTGGTTTTAGAATGTATGAGAATATCATCGATAAATACAATAACAAATTTATCAAGATATTCTTTGCATACTCTATTCATTAAGTCCATAAAAGCTGCAGGTGCGTTAGTTAAACCGAATGGCATAACTAAGAATTCATGATGTCCGTACCTGGTTCGAAAAGCAATTTTAGCGATATCTTCTTCTTTAACTTTCAACTGATGGTAACCTGATCGCAAATCAATCTTGGAGAAGTAACTGGCTCCCACTAGTTGATCAAACAAGTCATCGATTCTTGGCAACGGATATTTGTTCTTTATGGTCAGTTTGTTCAGTTCTCGATAGTCGATACCCATATGCATAGAACCGTCTTTCTTTTTCACAAACAAAACTGGAGCTCCCCACGGTGAAGTACTTGGTCTAATGAAACCTTTGTCAAACAAATCTTTAAATTGTGCAACCAATTCTTTTAATTCAGACGGAGCTAATCGATATGGTTCTTTGGCTACAGGCGCTGCTCCAGGTATCAAATTAATTCCAAAGTCAATAACTCTGTTTGGTGGTAATCCGGACAAGTCTTCGGGAAAGACTTCAGGATATTCACTAACAATTGGAATCATTTCTTGTTTCCCCTTTTCTTTCTTGGCATCAATTACATAGGCTAGAAACCCCTGACACTTCTTTTGAATACACTTTTTGGCTTTCATCACATATAACAGATTGGTATAATGACCCTGATGATCACCATATATAACAATTGACCCTCTGTCTGAAAAGATTATTCTGATCATTTTTTTACCACACAAAATACTGGCATGATTTTCTGCCAACCAATCCATCCATACTACTACATCAAATTCTTTCATCATCATGGGAAACAGTCTGATTGGCAGCTCACACCCCTCAATCATAATAGTGCAGTTATCGAACTACTAACGTATCGTCAAGGGGCACAGAATTTATGCAAGCATATAGAGCAAAGAATGAGGATACAAACGAGAAGTTTGCATTCGAGTCAAATAACACTTTAGCATATAATGATTTCACGAGGAATGTACCTATCACTACAACTGCTGTAGTTTCGGCTTCATGCTTGGTCATTTGAAAAGATCGACCCCGCGCCCCTCCTGATCTTCCTCTACCTATGATTGGTCTTCCACGGGCACTCGATGTATTGTTTCCCATGGTTAGTTGCGGAGCTCTCAATTGCGGGCAGTTAGGCCTGACATGATCTGGCGAATTGCAATTAAAACATCTGTTGGTCATTGGGCAGTTCCTTGATAGATGGCCTGTCTCTCCACATTGATAATACTTTCTTGGATCAATTTTACAATCTCCCTGATGAACTTGATGGCATCGATGACAAGTTTTCTCGCTAACTCTCTATACAGGTCTGTTTCCATATTTCACGGCTTTCGGCCCTCTATATCCAGTTGATAGCCCTTCCCAATTTCTCTTCTCTATCACTTTCCCTTCTTCTTATCGATTTTTATTCCTCTCTGTTACTTCTGCCACATCAACCGTCAAGGAAAATGTAGCCAGATTCATGGCTATCACAAACTCTCGAATGGAGGGTTGTAATCCCCAAATATATCTCTCTACCTTTCTTGATTCAGAAGAAATATAATGTTCAGCAAACCACGAGTATTCTATGAACTTTTCTGTATATTCACAAACTGATCTGGTTCCTTGCTCTAATTTCAAAAAGTCTTCCTCCATTTTCCTGATAGCAGCCTTCGGGCAAAATTGTTCCTTGAACCTATTAACAAATTATGTCCATGTCAAGGTTTGCAAGATATCTGCTCGGGCTAATGATTTCACCTCCCACCAAAATAGTGCATTTGTTTTTAACACAAAAACTGCAAATCTGACTTTATCAGTATCTGCACATCTGATGGTATTAAACACAAACTCTATCTCTTTGATCCAACACATAGCTTTAATTGGATCTCTTTCTCCCGAGAAAGTTGGTGGTTTACATGTTATGAACATCTTGATATCTCCATCTCTATTGTTGACAACTGGGACTGATGGATTAATTTCAACTCTGTCAGTCTCGATTCTGGCAGGAATCCCCATAATGGAAGTCAAGGTTTCCCTTAACTTTCCCATTTCTTCAGCCAACATGTCTCTGGTTACATACTCAGGATGAGGCATCTGTTCTTGATTCATGTTTTCAGAATTAGATTCTCATTGGTCTGTATTGACTTCTGCTTGGCTGTTTCTGCCTTGGTCTGTCCTCTGTCTCTACCTCTCTCTCTACCTTTGCCTCTGCCTTTGCCTCTTCCCTCAGAGGTACCAATAGGAGCAAGAACAATGGAATCCTCTTCTTCATGAGGATTGGGGTGGGTGATCCTTTCAGACCTTCTGATCTACTAGTTATCTGTAGATATCAAAGTTAATAAACATATTTTCACATTCCCAAAGATAATAAAGTGTCCAAGTTCAGTTATGTACATGTAGATTCAAAATTACATTGGCCAGATGCAATCAAAATATACCTTACACACTGATCTCTTATCATATTTATTCCAAAGGTGCTAACTATGTTTAGGACCCTAATATGCAATGAAATAGTTTAAGTCTAGGCATTATGCATGTAAATACCTAAATCCCTTAAACTCAGGCTCTGATACCACTTTCTGTAACACCCCCAAACTCACATTGCATATAACACATATTTCATTCACAGAATGCATGTTCAAGCCCACAAAGGTCCAAAGTACAAGAAGCTTCAATACAAAATACACAACTCAAAAATTTCAAGATACATGCTCTTGTACTACATATCATCTAACATCAAAAATATATCCATCGATCTTCATAGGCTAAGCACATAGAGAGACATTTCAGAATTTGCCTTTTCCCTTACTATCATTATTATCCTGCATTTCCTGCAATACATATTTTAAAACACAAAATGAGGGTTAGACCTAAAGGTCTAGTAAAATACATTTTTTCATGTAGTTGCAGGGTAAATGTCACCAAAACATTATTCAAATAAAATCATTTCACATAATGAAGTGTAAATCCATATTCTGTTTATGTCCACCGGACCTCTAGTTCCAAAGACCAAACTTAGTTTATAGTTCAACAAGCAAGAGGACCAGAGCTCCTCTAGTTCCTCTACCAGAGCTTCTGGTTAAGCCAACCATAGCTTCTTACTTAACTAAATTCTCAAAACGTTCAGATATCAACATCATAAATAATAAAATAGTTTTTCCAAGAATAAAAATATATTTTTAAAAGGATTATTTATGACCAGAGCTCTGGTTCTACTAGCCAGAGCTTCTAGCTCAACATGCAAGACCAATCAGAGCCTCTGGTCTAACGCGATAGGCCAACCAGAGCCCCTCTGGTCTGTCTTTCTTTGTAAGAAAAACTTCTAAGTATAAAATCTTTTTGAAAATTCTTTTTAAAGTATAATTTTGACATAGAGCTCTTATCTATAGATACAGAGCCTCTACTTTAACTAAGAACTTTGCAAAAAGACTTCTATAAATCTTAAATCATCGTTCAGAACCTTCTGGTTCTACCATGAAGATCAACCAGAGCCCCTCTGGTTCCTTATAAGGAACAACCAGAGCCTCTCTGTTTCCTCTTAAATCATACATTTGTTCCAAAACGTAGTTTATCCAAACCCATTGGTCATAAACCAAGTTTTCCCCTTCTCAATAACATCAATACTATCATTTCTAATAAGAGCAACATCTCTGGTCCTCAAATCACGAAGAAGTAAGAACTCAAATCTCTTGCGATCTTAAAAGACATAATAGCAAGAGCTATAATATCCACACACAATTGCCACCCTTATATCCAAAGGTACACCTCTACTTGATATGCCACCTTTATAGCCGAAGGTACACCTCTCCTTGATATGCCACCCTTATCCTATGGTACACATCTCCTTGATATGCGACCCTTATTTCCTCATCAAAATCTATGGATTAGTTCCAAACGAAGACACACCAAAGTCATAACCGTCTTGATGAAACAGCCTCCATAGTTTTGTCCACAAAATCTATAGATTTATCCCAAACGAAGACAGACCAAAGTCACAACCGTCTTGATGAAATATCCTCTATAGTTTTTAACCAATAATGGTTTCAAAAACATTTTTATCATTAAAACTTGAAACTCAAGAACAATTAACTCTTTCATCAATTTTCCAAACACCAAATCTCTTTTAAATCCCCAAAACATGATATCTTTCCAAAACTGTTTCAAATAAACAACCTCTTCTTTATCTTTCCAAAACAGTTTGTAATAATCAAATTTATAACCATATCGTCTCAAACTGTTAAAAATAGTTCTACCATCTTTTCTTCAAAATCCAACCTCAAAACCCAGCAGTTTGTATAACAACATATATAAAGGTTTTAGTTATCAAAACTCACCTTATCAAGCACAAATTTGCAGGTTCAACACATAACAATTCCTTTCAAAGGAAAAGATTCTTCAAATCGCTTTTGTGCTAAAATCTTTTCAAGAACAGCATCCACTACCACACTCACACACCTTTCTCTCTCAAAAGGTTTCTTTCTCAAAAAAAATAAGGTAATAAGATAAGATTTTATCCTTTTTACTTTCTTTATATGTTTCCCACAAAGGCGGTGGCAGGTTTAATTATATAAAACTCCTTTGGGCGGTGGAAGTTAATATTTTAAAAATCAACTTTTCTTAACCACAAAGGTACCATCTAATTTAATAATACATTTCACATAAGCATGTTGCCGCACATGGACTTTCACATTACCCATGTATGCATATTATCATATACTCACACATATCATTTTCTCATATCCATGCATAGAATCATACTCATATGCATGTATGATCCATGCATTTCTAAATTAAGCATGCATATTTCACATAATAACCATGTAAGATTACCTCAACCGGTGTTGTCTGAAACCCGGTTATAATATTAATATACTCAAAAGAATTTAAATTTTACACACATAGACACGCGTGCACACACATACAAACACACACACACACACACATATATATATATATATTATATTTGTTACTTTTGAAATGGTAACACAATGAATACATTTTTTGTAGAGCAAATTAATTACACAATCACACCATATATAACATCCAACTTTCTAAAAGTGCACAAAAAAAAAGTCTAAGTGTGCACTATAGGGCCAAATAGGGGAACCCATGTTCATGTAGTAAATAAATGAAAAATATCAAAGTTAGATTGGAATATGGACTTCTGGATCGAATTAGAGGCTGAAATTTTATACTTAAGTTTCTTATCGATTGATTAAGAGATCTGGAAAGTTTCGTGTGAATCGGAGTTGAAACTACCAAGATACGCATGAGGGACTAAATCTGCCAACTGTGTCAAACTAGGTTGACTTGTTGACCAAATTAGTACAAAAACGAGATTTTGACTCTTTAATGGTATTTTTCACTCCAGAAAATTCACACACACTGGAAGGTGCGATTTTCACATAGTAATCTCCTCAAAGCTCAAAATCAAGGAGATTTAACAAGATTTTTGGTGAAATTGAAGGATTAAGCAAAGGTACAACACTATCTTGAACCCATTTCATGATTTGTTGGTGTTTTGTTAAGAATTTGAGAAGTCTAGGGTTTCATGTAGTTGGGATTTTTGGTATTTTCATGTTATAAAATGGTTGTATAACATGATATTGATGTTAGATGGTGATTAGTTTATGTTTTCTTGCTATTGTAGTAAAATCTTAACTATGATAGGTATGGATTTCAATAAATAAGATTATTTCTTGTTAGAATGTGGTAATGTATTATTTTTATGATGTTAAAGATGAAATTTGGAGCTGTTTGGGCTTTTATAGGTTGCAAAAATGAAGATTTTCGAGTAAAATGGCAATGTAAATGCGCAGACTTTAAAAATTCGTATATAATTGAAGACAAATCGTATGAATATGAGATTAGTTTCCTTGGAAAGATAAAATAATGATATAGAATTCATCTTTAGACATGAAAATGTGAAGTTGATGTTAAGATGAGTAAAAACTGCAACATGTTCTGTGATGTAAAGCCGAATTTTGTCAGCTTTGAGCTGGTGTGTTATAAATAACATAATAAATCACAGAAAAATCATAAAAATATGAGGTCGGTTGTATTAGAAAGCTATAAGAGAATACTTTATTAAGTATTTTGAAGTCATTGGCTAATTATGAGTCTAATTGTGGTAAAACATGGGATGAACAGAGGGTTGTGCAGGGGAAATGAAAGTAAGACAGTCAAGGTCTAAAAGTGTATAACTTGAGATTGGTATATAGTTTATTAATGATACTTGAAATGTTTACTCCAAGGGATATATTAAGGCTATTTAGAGCCTCTGAAGGTCTAATTCTACTGTTGGTTGGAATTGGATGTTACCGCGTTCGGTTGTTTACATTGAAGCACTGTGAGTTTATATCGAACTTATACTTATATGTAGTATATGTATATTATTTCTTACTTTAAATTAGTTGATTTGCATATGTTATCAAATATCTTGAGCGTGTCAAGTCCCACGGTCTTGAATTAGTATTTGTTGTTCATTCTGAGATGTCTGTCGAGTCTGGATTCAAGACCTTCTTTTTGTCTATAGGTAAACCATGATCTACGGGTATTACTTTGTGTGATATGCTGTAGCATGGTGTATGTCCACGTATCCCAAGGAGAAGGAGGTTAGGTGTGGCATACCGGTTATCGTACTCACGTATCCCGAATGGTAAGGAGTCAGGTGTGAGTACTTTGCACGGGCCCAGCAGATAAAGAAGGGGTGTGGTGCACATATTTACTCTACTCTTGTTGATTATGCTCCTAAATTATTACGATCAATATGGTTTCATTGACATTAAGTATTTTGTGAGTTGTATGGCTTCTTGATACGTTGATTTGATCGGTACCGAAACCATACATGTAACCCATTCATTTTGTTCCGTAAAAAAATTTGAATGCTAGAGATTTATCGGTTTTGCCTTCTAATTCTTTTGTTAATATATGTATATTGCATCTAATTATATGCTTTGATATATACTCACTAAGCGATTCGCTTACCCCCTTAAGTTTAAAATCTCTGGAAAAATCGATACGGGTCGAGATAAAGGTAAGGTGGGTTAGCTTTTGGTTGACACTTAGAAGATTGGGAAGTAACTTTTGGTACATGTTTCGTTTGTTTTTAAAATATTTCGGGTTGGTAAGTATTACTCGTATGTTGGGTAGTTATACTATTGTCCCGACTTTTGGTTTGTAAAAGTCTTAGTTTGTAAGTTGTTTAATCTATTTTCGAGGGATGTTTGACTTACCGGTCAAACTAAACTTAACTTTTGGTGGATAATTAGAAAACGCATCCCGTCATGGATTCGGGTGAATTCTTTTTTTTGATCGTTTAAAATTCCTGACAATTTGCTTTTTTATTTAGTGTAATCGCGATGTTACAATTATGGTATCAAAGCCGCGGTTTAAGCGATCTGAATATCAGAAATGGTATTTAGACTTAAACCTAGGCATTGAGATCGTATAGTAACGAGACAATGATTTATACGGGATACGGACCCGTAGGAGAGACCTAAGTTGGGTTGGGACCAAGGGTAGGAATGTGTTTAACATAGATGGCTATTTTATCAGCAAAATGTCGGAGCATGATGAGCAAAGTCAAACACAAAATGTTGGGGAAAACAACCCCACACTGAATATAAAAGCTCCAGATGGTGCCGAGAACGATGAAAATCCCACTTTGTCCCCTCGTACAGAACGACTATTGAAACTTTTGGATGATCGATTGACTACGGCTCTTGAATGACAGCGTCAAGAAATGCAACGACGCTTTGAGGAAGAACGTAATCAAAACAATCCCATGGAACCCGACAATCGTGGTAAGCATGCAAACGAAGTCAAAGATGCACTGAAACCTAAGTGCGACCGGGTCTCATTTAAAACTTTCAGAAGCTGTGGTGCTACAAAATATGCGGGGCAATCAGATCCCGGAATGGCGATGCAATGGATCCAGAACACGGAAAAGGTGTTTCAAATTACCGAGGTACTGGATAGCGATAAAGTAAAATATGCATCTGCGATGCTCATAGAGCGAGCCCTGGTGTGGTGGAATGCCACGTATGAGTCTTTAGATGCGACGACACATAACAATTTGACGTGGGACGAATTTCAGAAAAAGTTCTTTGAACAATATTGCCCTGTTAACCTACAAAGGCATCTTGAAAAGAAGTTCTTGGATCTGAAGCAAGGTAAGATGACTATACTTGATTATGAAACGATATTCAACAAGAAGGCACGATTCGCACAACGATTCCTGAGCTCCGAACAGGATAAGATCGAACATTTCATTGGAGGACTACGGAAGGAGATTCGAAGTTTTGTGATAAGTCGTGATGGTTCCAGTTTTAGCAAGATAGTCGAATACGCTCGGCGTTGTGAGTGTGAACTATCCATTCCTGATGAAAATGAACCGATGTCAAAACGCCTGCGAATTGAGAGGATGATGTCTACCCCAACACAGCGGTTCTCTCGATTTTCCAACCAGAGGAGAATTCAATCTCAGAGTACCCCATGTGTATCCTCTCAGGCATTTAGCCTTCAGTCGAGCACACCAAGAGATTGTCGGAGGTACGGAAAGACACACCAAGGCCGGTGTGATATGGATAGATCTGTCATTAAATGTTTTTGTTGCGGTGAAGTGGGTCACGTTAGGATGAATTGTCCCCAGAGAGATCTTGCATGCTTTTCCTGTGGAGTGTTAGGGCATCGTATTAAAGATTGTCCCCGTATAAAAAAAGTTGAAAGCAAAGCCTCTGTACAACAACCAACGAGAGTGGGTACTTCAACCCAAAAGGAGGAGGTGCCCAGGGCACGAGCCAGAGCTTTTCAAATCACAGCCGAGGAGGCATTGAAGGAACCGGACGTCATAACAGGTATTTTCCTTCTCAATAATAGACCTGCATGTATTTTATTTGACTCGGGAGCCACAAATTCTTTTGTGTCACTTTGTTATACTCAGTACCTCGATTCTGTGCCAATCATGCTTGAAAAACCTTTTAATGTCGACACTGGAAACGGAGTAACACTCGTAGCTGATAAAGTTTATAAAGACTGTAAATTAGACTTAGATGACCATGAGTTCACGGTCGATTTGATTCCAATGGATATTCATAACTTTGATGTGGTAATTGGTATGGATTGGTTGACGAAGAACCGAGCAGAAATCATTTGCTCGCGGTGAATGTTACAAATTCCGATGGAAAATGGAGAATTCTTATATGTCTACGGTG
Source organism: Cynara cardunculus var. scolymus (assembly GCF_001531365.2). Classification (NCBI taxonomy): domain Eukaryota; kingdom Viridiplantae; phylum Streptophyta; class Magnoliopsida; order Asterales; family Asteraceae; genus Cynara; species Cynara cardunculus. The sequence continues at coordinate 28,287 of NW_020201035.1, forward strand.
AACAATGAGTGATCGACCTTAAATTAATATCCGTACTCAAGGCTCGACATTATTTAACTAAAGAATACTCGTCTTTCTTAGCGTATGTCATAGATTCGACAAATGAGATGCAGAAGAAGACTCTGGACAATGTACCAATAGTACGTGAATACTCGGACGTGTTTCCTGAACAATTGCCTGGATTGCCACCAGATAGGCAAGTGGAGTTTAGAATCGACTTGATACCGGGTGCAGCACCGACAGCGAAGACTCCTTATCGTCTAGCGCCTCCAGAAATGAAAGAAATGATGAAACAACTACAAGAGCTAGTGGATAAAGATTTCATACGACTGAGCACTTCACCATGTGGTGCTCCGGTGTTGTTTGTCAAGAAGAAAGACGGATCTTTCGGGATGTGCATCGATTATCGTGAGCTGAATAAGGTAACAATTAAGAATAATTATTCGTTACCCCGTATTGATGATTTGTTTGATCAGCTTCAAGGTGTAAGGTTCTTCTCCAAGGTTGATCAGATCAGGTTATCACTAGCTAAAGGTACGGGAGGAGGATGTACCCAAGACTACTTTCCGTACGAGATATGGGCATTATGAATTTCTGGTGATGCCTTTCGGTCTCACAAATGCCCCAGCTGCATTTATGGACTTAATGAATCGAGTATGTCATTCGATGCTTGATAAGTCTGTAATTGTATTCATTGATGACATTCTTGTGTACTCGAAGTCTGAGACCGATCACGCAACACACCTTTGACAGATGCTGGAGTTGTTGAGAAAAGAACGACTTTATGCTAAATTTTCAAAATGTGAATTTTGGCTACGTCAGGTACAATTTTTGGGACATACCGTGTCTGGTGACGGTATCTCTGTGGATCCTGCCAAGATTGAAGCAGTGCAAAGATGGGAGCAACCCAAGAATGCCTCAGAGATTTGGAGTTTTCTCGGCCTAGCGGGATATTACCGACGTTTCATTCGGGATTTCTCTAAGATTTCTGTTCCTCTCACTTCTCTTACCCGCAAAGATGCAAAATTTGTGTGGACCAAAGATCAAGAAAAGGAATTTCAGACTTTGAAAGATTGTTTGACACACGCACCAATTCTTTCTTTACCTGAAGGTAGTGAGGATTTTGTAGTTTATAATGATGCCTCACGATTAGGACTTGGTTGTGTATTGATGCATAAAGGAAAGGTCATCGCTTATGCGTCACGTCAATTGAAAGAATACGAAAAGAATTACCCCACTCATGATCTTCAGTTGGCAGCAGTGGTCTTTGCACTTAAATTGTGGCGCCACTATCTTTATGGCACAAAATGCCAACTTTACACCGATCATAAAATTCTAAAATACTTGTTTGATCAACAGACTTTGAATATGCGTCAGCAGCGTGCTATGGAGCTCATTAAGGATTACGACTGTGAGATACTCTCTCATCCGGGTAGTAATGGCGGATGCTTTAAGTCGGAAAGCATACGCGAATCTTGTATGTTATGATATCACTCATATGTCTATGAAAACCAATCTATTCGACGATATACGAAAATGGCAGCAAGAGGCTTTGAAGCCTGAGCATGTCAAGTCAGAACGGATGGTGGGTCATGTCAACTCTTTATCTGAAGACTCTCGTGGTTTGAAAGTGTTTAAGACCCGAATCTGGGTCCCTAGATTTGGTGGTGCACGAGATATTGTATTGGTTGAGGTGCATAAATCGAGAATGTTTATCCATCCAGGAAGCACTAAGATGTACTACGATCTTCGTACTGATTACTGGTGGCCGGGGATGAAAACCGATATTGCACATTATGTTGAGTAGTGTATTACATGTATGAAAGTGAAGGCTGAGCATCAAAAGCCACACGGGAGTTTACAGCCTCTAGAGGTTCCCGTGTGGAAATGGGAGGAGTTAACAATGGACCTAGTTACGAAGTTGCCAAAGACTCAGTGACAGCATGATAGTATTTGGGTCATTGTGGACCGGTTGACGAAATCTGTGCATTTTCTTCCCGTTCTAGAATCGTATCCGTTGGATAAGTGGGCACGACTTTATGTTGATGAAATTATCGCTCGACATGGTATACCGACTACAATCACCTATGATCGTGATTCACGTTTCACATCTAAATTCTGGTCGGGGTTACAACGAGAACTTGGGACGCAGTTGGCCTTCAGCACCGCGTATCACCCTTAAACTGACGGGCAATCTGAGCACACAATTCAGACTTTAGAGGATATGCTTCGTGCCTGTATTTTAGAGTTCGATGGTAGCTAGGATACTCATCTGCCATTAATTGAATTTTCTTACAACAACAGCTACCATTCAACAATTGGAATGGCACCGTTTGAGGCCTTGTACGGCCGTAAGTGTCGTACGCCTCTGTGTTGGAGAGAAACCGGGGAAAAGATACTTGCTGGACCTGAGCTTGTACAAATCACACACGACAAAATACAGGTGATTCAAGATAGAATGAAAGCGGCTCAGGACCGACAAAAGTCATACGCTGATCGCCGCAGAAAACCGATCGAGTTCTCAGTCGAAGATTTGGTCATGTTTAAGGTTTCCCCGTGGCGTGGAGTATTACAGTTTAGAAAGAAAGGTAAACTCAGTCCTCGCTTCATCGGTCCATTCAAGATTATTGAATGCGTCGGGAAACAAGCTTACCGTTTAGAACTACCTGAAGAACAAGCATGTATACATGATGTTTTCCATGTCGGTTATCTACGTAAATGTTTGGGAAAACATGAGGAAGTTGTACCATTATCGGAAGTTAAGATAAATGAAAAGCTTCAATATGCCGAAGAGCCCGAAAGTATCTTGAAAGAGCGAACAGTGAATTTACGCAACAAAGAGGTAGATTTAGTATTAGTGAAGTGGAAACATCATCGCGGACCAAATTGGACGTGGGAACGCAAAGACGAGATGATGGCTAAGTACCTTCATTAATTCCGCAACCATGATTTCGGGGACAAAATCTTCAAACGGGGGAGGTATTTGTAACATCCAACTTTCTAAAAGTGTACAAAAAAATGTCTAAGTGTGCACTATAGGGCCAAATAGGGGAACCCATGTTCTTGTAGTAATAAATGAAAAATATCAAAGTTAGATTGGAATATGGACTTCTGGATCGAGTTAGAGGCTGAAACATTATACTTAAGCTTCTTATAGATTGATTAAGAGATCTGGAAAGTTTCGTGCGAATCGGAGTTGAAACTACCAAGATACGCATGAGGGACTAAATCTGCCAACTGTGTCAAACTAGGTTGACTTGTTGACCAAATTAGTACAAAAACGAGATTTCGACTCTTTAATGGTATTTTTCACTCCAGAACATTCACACACACTGGAAGGTGCGATTTTCACATAGTAATCTCCTCAAAGCTCAAAATCAAGGAGATTTAACAAGATTTTTAGTGAAATTGAAGGATTAAGCAAAGGTACAACATTATCTTGAACCCATTTCATGATCTGTTGGTGTTTTGTTAAGAATTTGAGAAGTCTAGGGTTTCATGTGGTTGGGATTTTTGGTATTTTCATGTTATAAAATGGTTGTATAACATGATATTGATGTTAGATGGTGATTAGTTTATGTTTTCTTGCTATTATAGTAAAATCTTAACTATGATAGGTATGGATTTCAATAAATAAGATTATTTCTTGTTAGAATATGGTAATGTATCATGTTTATGATGATAAAGATGAAATTTGGAGCTGTTTGGGCTTTTATAGGTTGCAAAAATGAAGATTTTCGAGTGAAATGGCAATGTAAATGCGCAGACTTTCAAAATTCGTATAAAATGGAAGACAAATCGTATGAATATGAGATCAGTGTCCTTGGAAAGATAAAATAATGATCTAGAATTCATCTTTAGACATGAAAATGTGAAATTGAAGTTAAGATGAGTAAAAACTGCAACATGTTCTGTGCTGTAAAGCCGAATTTTGACAGCTTTGAGCTGCTGTGTTGTAAATAACATAATAAATCACAAACAAATCATACAAATATGAGGTCAGTCGCATTAGAAAGCTATAAGAGAATACTTTATTTAGTCTTTAGAAGTCATTGGCTAATTATTAGTCTAAGTGTGGTAAAACATGGGATGAACAGAGGGCTGTGCAGGGGAAATGAAAGTAGGATAGTCAAGGTCTAAAACTGTATAACTTGAGATTGGTATATAGTTTATTAATGATACATGAAACGTTTACTCCAGGGGATATATTAAGGCTATTTAGAGCCTCTGAAGGCCTAATTCTACTGTTGGTTGGAATTGGATGTTACCGCGTTCGGTTGTTTACATTAAAGCACTGTGAGTTTATATCGAATTTATACTTATATGTAGTATATGTATATGCTTTCTTAATGTAAATTAGTTGATTTGTGTATGTTATCGAATATTCTGAGCGTGTCAAGTCCCACGGTCTTGAATTGGTATTTGTTGTTCATTCTGAGATGTCTGTCGAGTCTGGATTTGAGACCTTCTTTTTGTCTATAGGTAAACCATGATCTACGGGTATTACTTTGTGTGATATGTCATAGCATGGTGTATGTCCACGTATCCTAAGGAGAAGGAGGTTGGGTGTGGCATACCGTTTATCATACTCACGTATCCCGAATGGTAAGGAGTCGGGTGTGAGTACTTTGCACGGGCCCAGCAGATGAAGAAGGGGTGTGGTGCACATATTTACTCTACCTTTGTTGCTTATGCTCCTAAATTATTACGATCGATATGGTTTCATTGACGTTAAGTACTTTGTGAGTTGTATGGCTTCTTGATACGTTGATTTGATCGGTACCGAAACCATACATGTAACCCGTTGATTTTGTTCCGTAAAAAAATTTGAAAGCTAGAGATTTATCGGTTTTGCCTTGTGATTCTTTTGTTAATATATGTATATTGCATCTAATTATATGTTTTGATATATACTCACTAAGCGATTCGCTTACCCCCTTAAGTTTAAAATCTCCGGAAAAATCGATACGGGTCGAGATAAAGGTAAGGTGGGTTAGCTTTTGGTTGACACTTAGAAGATTGGAAAGTAACTTTTGGTACATGTTTCGTATGTTTTTAAAATATTTCGGGTTTGTAATTATTACTCGTATGTTGGGTAGTTATACTATTGTCCCGACTTTTGGTTTGTAAAAGTCTTAGTTTGTAAGTTGTTTAATCTGTTTTCGAGTTTAGTTTGACTTACCGGTCAAACTAAACTTAACTTTTGGTGGATAATTAGAAAACGTATCCCGTCATGGATTCGGGGGAATTAATTTTTTTTTTTTTATCGGTTAAAATTCCTGACAATTTGCATTTTTTTTATTTTGTGTAATCGCGATGTTATACCATAGGCGCAAACCAAGATTCAAAAAAGAGCTGGCAAGTTTGCAACATAGACTGTACACAGAATTGGTTATAGTCGAGATAAGTTCACGATCACCATAAAAACACAAAGGTCGATATGAATAATTTTACTTGTGAATGTCAGCAATGGCAAGTTTCTAGCTTTCCTTGCACTTTTGCAATGCCATCACTTTTGCAAGACAACAACATTGTACAGATAGCAACCATTTGGCTATAAATTATTTCACAGAAAATAATTATAGAGCAACATATCAAGAAGTAATCATTCCAGCTGGACCTCCTGAATCATGGATGTCTCTAGATTTCTCCCTTATGACCGTCTATCCTCCCCTAATAACTAAAAGACATGTCCAGAGACTTAACAATGATCCACGTCCATCTCATTGTAAAGGTTTCGTGGTGAAAAGATGTAGTAGGTGTGCACAAGTCGGACATACTCGTGTAAACTGACCATTTTCTACACCAGAAAATGTACCTAGAAGCAGATCTTCTGGTAGCAAACGAAGACAATCTTAGGCATCATCAACTCTAGAACCACACGGAATTGTTCAATATTATATTACAGACCAAATTTTTGAGTTCAACGAGTAAATCGTTGTATGTTACTTGGAGCATTTAAGTTTAATCAATTAAACCAACCAGTTGTTTGTTTCTTCTAAAGTGCGCAATTATTCTTAAACACTGACAAATTAGGTTAAAAAAAGCATTATATGATTAAGAGCACATTGAAACTAATTATAGTGCGGACATAGTGCATAAAAGCTAAATATACAGGGACCTTAAAACTAATTTCCTTCCGGATAAAGTGCTTTACATAACTCAATCTGATACCCTTTTCATTAATCATTTCATGCATCATGGTATACTGTTCGGGCAATGTCCTTCGCATGTGAATTATCAGCTCAAATCTTTTTTTCCCAATTGCTTTATAGTCCTTCGCTTTTCTTCGATGCCTTCGAGGATTTGAACTTGTCTAGCCCCGTTACTCCACCATTTATCACTTTATTCTTTTTTATCAGCTTCAACTTTTTATCTTGATAACTTCATTCTAACAAACATGATTTGAGAAGAAGCAGGGTTTGATGATGATGCATTTCCAGCTATTTCTTGAAGAAAGTAAACAAGTGATTATAGAAGATTGAATATGGCTGGTATGAAAGTTGTGATTTTTGGGTTCATGAGGAATCCTATTTATACAAAAACAAATAGTGTTCCCTTAACAAGTAATTTACATATTGGTCCCTGTACTAGATTAACCTACAAGATTTTCTTGAAAAATACTGCAAGATTAGCCTAAAATAATTTGCATGATTCATCTAAAAAAGCCTGCAAGATTCGTCCGAAAAGCATTGTCTGAAAGCATGCTTTTCTAGCAAGATTTGTCACATCATCACCTAGAAAATCCCAATTTAATTTGGTTATCTTGACCAGATCCACATCCGCAATTTTCACCTGTTTGACCTACATAAATTTTGAAGAAAAATCTCATTTTCCATGTTTTTCATATATGTCTACTTGTGGATGTGCCTCCACGTTTGGCTATAAATACCCAACTCGAAAGTATTATAAAGCATAGAAATATTTAAAAGGGGTCTTGATTAATGTAAAAGTTTTACATATCTACTTAGATGAAATCCCAAAATCTTCATGTCCGAAACCACTTCCAGCTAGTACCACCAATTTATATGGTTAATGTGTATTTTTTTTTTGTTGGAACCCAGATCCTGAAATATTCTAGTGGTTAATGCTTAATTCAACTGATGAGAGGAAGAAATTAGCAAAAACACTAGTTGGTTAAGTAAGAAACGCAATAACACATAAATGAAGAACAAATATTCTTTGGGGAAGTTGTAGAGTCAAATGTATTCCAATAAGATTAAGAGAATAGTATAATTACACCAAGAACACATAGTAATATGTGATATTAAGATATCTCTCTAGCTATTTCTCACAAGTGCTATAATCTCTCACAATGTTTGCTAGGAGCATGTCTTCAAATTGGTAATGAATACCTTAGAGGAATTACCTATATATAGGCATTTTCAGAAAAGGCATCTTCCAGAATTGGCATCTTTAGAGGGTCAATGCGTCCACCAATCAGTTGTCTCCATGTGTCTTGAGTGTAGTAACCGTTTCTACATACATTTTGCAAGGAAACAGGACCACTTATGATATAGAGACTGGCCAAGGAACCACCATGTAGACGGGCAAAGGTGAGACCCAAAGGCTCTACATATACTATATAGAGGATCTGTGTATAGGACTCAGGCTCTGCATCCAAGTACTTAATATCATTGGCTTATGACTTCGTTCTTGGTCTTCTCAGTGTCTGAGCTCTGTATCCGATCTCTGGTTCCAGGCTGCTTCTAGATTGCAAGTCCTCTTGGCTTGGACAAGAGGATTTTTACTTACACTTTAAATATATGAACATTTTTTTACTCTTAGTTATGTTAAATATTTTCAAAGGCTAATCTTGTTAATATTCATCAACAGTTGCTCATCCACAATTGTTCACCATGAAATTCCACTATCAAGGGTATTTCATAGGACCACCGAGAAGGCATTACTCCAATGATCTAGAAATCTATATTGACATGTTGGATGTCGACAATCTTTCCATGCAACTAGTTCACCAGATAATGGAAGAGCAAGAATATGATGAATGCAAATATTATAAGATGCATTTTAAAAAGCCAAATGCAGACTTATTGAGTGGACTAAAAGCATTTACTGTCGATGAAAATGTAATGAATATACGTCAACATGTGGATGGTCGTACCGTCATTGAAGTGTATAGCGAGAAACTGGAGTTTAACACTTGGACACGATTAATATGTTAACGACCTAACATCGTCAATATGTAAAATGTAAATGTTGACTTCATTAAAGTATACGTCAATATGTTGACAACCAACCATCTTGTAGCCGTAGGTTGACATTTGAATGAGTATGTATCATAATCTTAAGCAACTCAAATCTATAATGTGTTGAAAACCTCATGCTAAACAGAATCTCATTTGCACAGACGGTGGAGAACTCGTTGACCAAGAAGGACAAATCAAACAAGTTCTCCACAATCTATGAAAAATGAGATCTTGTTTAGCAAGAGGTTTCAACACATTACAGATTTGAGTTGCTAGTGAATTAAGATATGACGTCACTTCATTATAATATGTGATGAATTCATGTTAGTCGGTTAATGATTTTATGTATGTGTAGTTGTGAACATGTAAATGTAAAAGTCAAAATTTAATCAATACCAAGTTATCTAATTTGTAATACATTATATCATTAGGCTCTAAAGTCGTATAATCGTATACAATAACGACAAACATAAACTAAGTTAATCCTCTTAGCCCGCTTGTTGCATCACATATAAGGCCTCTACCATGTGTCATCGCCACTCCATCACCTCCGTCTTTAGATCAACTATAGCTGATAGGGTCTCTCTATCAACCAACTGTGAGATGAACCTACAGGCCCAAACATCACAATTGCCAGGGGGTAGGTTCTGTTGTGGTACATTATCGGTGTAAAACCATATGAACTGTCCGCTATGCCGTACACGACTCTAGTCACCAAGATAAGTAAAAAACTTGGCAACACATCAACAAATTTGTTCATTATTCCTCCAAAGGAATTATCAAATGATAGGCATCAATAGTTGTATTATATGATCATCTCCATCCTCTCCAGATTGAAACCTTCAGCCACCCAATGTATGGAATCGATGCATATGGGGAGATAGATCTAAAATACTAGAGTCACAAATAAATACTAAATAACACATTAGTATAGACAAGAGAACTAAGATATTCGAGGAAATTTACAATCAATTTTCCATAAGCGTAATATGCTTTCATATAAGGTCTGTAGTAAAACCCATCTTTGCTATGAGCTCTTGATAAACTTTGGGCGGTAGACCTTTTGTCATCGGATCCGCAAGCATATCATGAGTGCTGATGTACACGATACAAAGATTATTTTCCTCTACTCGTTCTCGTACAAACAAAAACTTTGTATCAAGATATCACCCTGTTGTTCGAAAAACTAATGGCAGTAGATTGTCACAATAAATCTTCAATGGTCTCGATATTGAGTTCACAACTTTCAGTCCACCAATAAGATTTCTCAACAACATTCTGTGGCAGGTTGCATTATAGACCGCAACATACTCTGCCATCATTGTTGAAGTCGTCGTTAGTTGTTGCTTATGACTCCTCCACGAGATAGGTCCGCCTGCTAACATAAAGATGTACCCTGAAGGCGACTTTTTATCGTCTTTGCATTTTGCAAAGCCAGAATCGGAATAGCCAATCACTTCTAAGTTATTAGTTCTTCTATACGTTAGTTTGTAGTCTTTTTTCCCTTGTAGATATCGCAATACTTTCTTTGCTGCTTTCCAATGATCTAAGACAGGATTAGATTGATATCAACCTAGCATTCCAGCAATATAAGCAATATCGGGACGAGTACAAACCTGAGCATACATTAGGCTTCCTCCTACAGAAGCATAAGGTATTAATATAATTTGTTCCTTTTCTATATCTATTTTTGGGCATTGAAAAGAAATAAAAACGTCTCCTTTAACCATGGGACCAACAGAGGGAGAGCATTGTTGCATGTTATAACGTGCAAGAACACGTTCAATATAAGCCTTTTGAGATAAACCTAATATCCCATTGGCTCGATTTTGGTGTATTTCGATGCCAATCACATAAGAGGCTTCCCCAAGATCTTTCATGTCAAAATGGCACGAAAGTAATCGCTTTGACTCATGCAACAAATCCAGATTGTTACTTGCCAAAATGATGTCATCAACATAAAGGACAAGTATGGAAAAGTTGCTCCCACTCATTTTAAGGTATGTACATTGATCCACTTGATTTTTAATGAAACCATTCTTCTTCATGACTTCATCAAATTCCAAGTACCACTGTCGTGATGCTTGTTTTAACCCGTATATGGATTTCTTAAGCTTACATACCAGGTGTCCGCAACCCTTAAGCTTATAACCTTCGGGTTGCATCATGAACACATCTTCATGCAAATCACCATTAAGGAAAGTTGTTTTAATGTCCATCTGATGTAGCTCTAAATCAAAATGAACTACCAGGGCCATGACGATCCTTAGGGAATCCTTTCGTGAAACGGGAGAGAAAGTCTCCTGATAATCGACTCCCACTTTTTGGGTGTAGCCTTTAGCAACCAAACGTGCTTTATATCGTTCAACATTACTGTTTGGGTCTAGTTTGGTTTTAAAGACCCACTTGCATCCTACTGGTTTTATACCCTTAGGAAGTTCAACAAGTTCCCAAAGATCATTTTTACTCATGGAATCAAGTTCGTCAATCATAGCTTTATTCCACTGAGAAGATTGGTCGCTATTAATGGCCTCGTTATAAGAGATTGGATCGTTGCACTTTCCAATGTCCAAATCAGCTTCATTAAGGTAAGTTACATAATCATCAAAATTAGTAGGTCTTCTAGGCCTTGATGACCTCCTTAATGCAATTTCGGGTTCTTCAGGCTCAATGGTAACTTCAGGAATATGTTCCTCTAAGTTTGATGTGTCTTCATTTAATGGCATATTTGGAGCAACATTATCCTCAAAAATGGTACTTGGTGGAGCAATGTCATCTACTAGAGGCACAACAGGATGAAGAGGTAAGAGGGTCATTGGCCCCTTCTCTTTGACTTCTTGTGAGTTGATGTTATGATGTGAATTGCTCCCACTAACATTAGAGTTCTCTAAGAACTCGGCATGGCGAGTTTCAACTATGCGAGTAGAATGAGAAGGACAATAGAATCTAAATCCCTTTGATCATTCGGGATACCCTACAAAGAAACATCTAATAGTTTTCATGTCAAGCTTTCTTTGTTGAGGTTGTAGAGCTTAGCTTCAGCCGGACAGCCCCATATTTTCATATATCTCACGCTCGGTTTCCTTCCCGTCCAAATTTCATAAGGTGTCTTGGGAATAGCTTTAGAAGGAACCCTATTGAGAATATGGATAGCTGTCTTTAATGCCTCGGTCCATAAGAATTGGGGTAAGTTGGTATTTGCTAACATACTTCTTACCATATCCATACGGGTCCTATTTCTTCTCTCAGCAACACCATTCTGCTGAGGAGTACCTGGCATGGTAAATTGGTTCACGATCCCGTGTTCCTTGCAAAAGTCAAAGAAAGGACCGGGAGAATGACCAACATCAGTATGTCTACCATAATACTTGCCTCCTCTATCTAATCTCACTACCTTTATCTTACGGTCGAGTTGATTTTCAACCTCTACCTTAAAGGCTTTAAACATGTCAAGTGATTCAGCCTTTTCATTTATTAAATACAAATACATATAGCGCAAATGATCATCTATAAATGTGATAAACGATTTATGTCCAGATATTCCGACGGGAAGAGGTCCACAGATGTCGGTGTGAATCATTTCCAACAAACTTGAACTTCTTGTGGCTCCCTTCTTATTTCCCTTTGCCATTTTGCCCTTAAGGCATTTAACACATATCTCAAAATCATTGAAATCGAGAGTTGGTAATACTCCATCTTTCACGAGTCTTAACATTCGGTCTCGTGAGATGTGACCTAAACGTTTATGCCACAACATAGACGATGTTTCCAAGTCTCTTTTTGTTTTATTTAAGTTTTCATTCACATTATATGACAACAAGGATTTTGAGAATTGTTCATCTAAGTACAATTTATAAAGTTCTCCAACCAAAAAACCACAACCTATAAAATCGGAATTTAGGCTAATAGTGACTTTGCCATTACCAAATGATACATAATATCCATCAATATCTAATTTTTGTACCGATACTAGGTTTCGAGTTATCCTCGGTATATAAAAAGTATCATATAAGTTAATACAATGACCACTTTGCATAACTAATTGTAAAGTGCCCATGGCTTCAACATTTAGATCGTCACTGCTTCGAACTTTAATGGTCCTTTGGTTTCTTTCCAATCTCCGGATTGTATGGAATCCCTATAAGGAGTTTGTAACATGTATCGTAGAACAGGAATCAACCCACCATGTGTTTGTAGGGACATTAATATTAAAACACTCGTAAATCATAAAAAGATATTACCTTTTTTTTGCTAACCAGTCCTTGAACTTCAGGCAGTCTCGTTGGCCATGACCTTTCTTGTGGCAGAATTTACAGCGAGATGAACCCTTAGGAGTTTTTGAGCTTGAGGTTGCGTTCGCATTCCTTTTCTAGACTTTTGAGCTTTCTCCAGTGTTAAAATTTCCCTTCCTCTTTCTGATGATTGTGGTTGTAATATGAGCAACATCGGGCTTTTCTACCTTTAAGCGCTCCTCCTCTTTAACGCACATGCCATTTGTCTTTTTGAGTATTATAGTTTATTTTGTAAGGACCAAATTGTGCTGGTAGAGAGGTCATTTGAATGCACCAAAAAACCCTCACTAATTTCCATGTCCATGCCCTTAAGCTTATGGGCCATGTCACTCATCATCATGATATGCTCACGTACACCACTCACACCATCGTACTTTGTAGTTAACATCTTCAAGATCAAAGTACTTGCGTATGCCTTGGAGGTGCCCTTAAACTGCTCCTCAATGGAGTTCATATAAGTTTTCGCATTTTCTGAGTCAGGTATGGCTCCGCGAATATCCGAGATGGAATTCTTTTTGACCATAAGAGACATTTTGTTTGATTTCTCCCATTGTTCATACATTCGTTTATGCTCTTGAAAGCTTTGGTCAGTAGGAGAAGCAGGAGGATCATGTCTCAAAGCATAGTCTAAGTCCATCATTCCAAGTGTTAATTTTATAGCATCTCGCCGTGACGAGTAGTTAGAGCCAGTCAAAGGTTCAATCCCATAGTTAGGACTTAAAGTGGTCGCTGGATTGATACATTTAAAAACATGTAAATATAGAAAAATGAGTGAATTGGAGCATATAGGGTCATCACATAAAGCAAGAAAAAATTATCGTATTAAAATGAAGTCTATTATAACACCAAAATAATAGACTAAACTAAGTTTCTACTTGAATATTGGCTTCACGTTGGCTATGACTAACACTCAAGCGGTTCGAACATGCATAAAATAAAATACGTCACATAAATATTACATATCACATTTGGGCAGAAATGTAACACATGTGTTTGTTATGCTTGTTACTTATTTATTCAAATTATCAATCAACTCACCGTTGGGTTTGTTGAATGACAACTTGAATTTTCTTAACATGACATTTGCTAAACTTCTATAGTGATTTAAACAACCATTCGTTGAGCCGGTTATCTAAATTAATATAAAAGTTGTCATTCATTAAATTAAGCATAATTAACAATTTGGTCTTGGTTAGAATGTGTTTATTTGACAGCCACCATAAGTCAAACAATAACCATCAGTTTGTTAATGGCAGCAGAAAAAAAGAAAGGAAAATTAAGTGTTGAATTATAAAGCCTTTTTAACAAAATGCATTCTGCCTTCTGGCCAGTTGACAATTATGTGAATGACAAACTTCAAAAGGATATATCAATTACAAATATAAAAGATAGTTGCTAGCATGTAATAAATCATTGAGATAATTTGTTGGAAAGTGAAGTAAATGTCTTGTGAAATCTAACTTTTTGTTCCCTTAGTCTGTGTGGTAAAATGCAACTTAAAGGAAATCCCACAAGTCAAAATCATGTCAAGTGGGTTCGTAATATATCTTTATTCCAGAATTGATTAGGAATCATATGGGAAGAAGACCAAACAAATTTGTCACGTATTTGATTTTTTGGTTCAGGGGAAGAAGACGATGACCCCAGAAAGAGAAAAGAGAATATACATATATTTTTTAATTACATATCATCTCAAAATTGTGTTCATGATGATTCTTGATCATATGGTGATGATGATATAAAAACATATGTTACCATGCTCTTATAATTAAAACCCTAACAAGTTAGGGTTCATAAGATTTTGGCAAAATTGTGTATATAACCTAGCTTTACTACCACATGTTGAACGAATCCAACATATGCTAACATTCAATCTTATGAACACAGTAAATTTTAAGTGGGAAAAGCTTACATGGAAAACTAGTCTTCATTGATAAGTTTGATGTAGAAGATGAAGCCATTGATTCCTTCATGATGTATGGATTGATGGAAAATCGAATGTATAAATCATTGGTGTTGATTCTCTGATCCCTTAGGGTGAGAGGGAGAGAGCGAGAGCGCCTACGTTTGTTTTTAGACATCTAAATGGAAATCATAGATTTAACCCATATATTATCTATTTACTTCCATCAAGTAACGATTATGAGATGGATAGCAGTTATGTCCTTTTGGCAAGTTACTACTATAAAATGTAAATATAGCAATAATTAAAAATAGTTACAGAAATAGTCCTAAGTTACTACTATAAAATGTAAACATAGCAATAATAAGATGCATTTTAAAAAGCCAAATCCAGACTTATTGAGTGGACTAGAAGCAATTACTATCGATGAAGATGTAATGAATATACGTCAATATGTTGATCGTCACACCGTCATTGAACTGTATAGCGAGAAACTGGAGTTTAACACTTGGAGACGATTAATATGTTAAAGACCAGACACTGTCAATATGTAAAATGCAAATGTTGACTTCATTAAAGTATACGTCAATATGTTGAAGGCCAACCATCTTGTAGCCGTAGGTTGACATTTGAATGAGTATGTATCATAATCTTAAGCAACTCAAATCTACAATGTGTTGAAAACCTCATGCTAAACAGAATCTCATTTGCACAGACGGTGGAGAACTCGTTGACCAAGAAGGACAAATCAAACAAGTTCTCCACAGTCTATGAAAAATGAGATCTTGTTTAGCATGAGGTTTTCAACACATTACAGATTTGAGTTGCTAGTGAATTAAGATATGGCGTCACTTCAATATAATATGTGATGAATTCATGTTAGTTGGTTAATGATTTTATGTATGTGTAGTTGTGAACATGTAAATGTAAAAGTCAAAATGTAATCAATACCAAGTTATCTAATTTGTAATACATTATGCCATTTGGCTCTAAAGTCGTATAATCGTATACAATAAGGGCAAAGATAAACTAAGTTAATCCTCTTGGCCCGCTTGTTGCATCACATATAGGGCCTCTACCATGTGACATCGCCACTCCATCGCCTGCATCTTTATATCAACCATAGCTAATAGGGTCTCTCTATCAACCAAATGTGAGAGGAACCTATAGGCCCAAACACCACAATTGCCATGGGGTAGGTTCTGTTGTGGTACATCATCGGTGTAAAACCATATGAACAATCCACTATGCCGTACATGACTCTGGTCACCAATATAAGTAAAAAACTTGGCAACACGTTAACAAATTTGTTGATTACGCCTCCAAAGGAATTATCGAATGACAGGCATCAATAGTTGTATTATACGATCATCTCCATCCTCTCCAGGTTGAAATCTTCAACCACCCATTGCATGGAATCGATGCATATGGGGAAATAGATCTAAAATATTAGAGTCACAAATAAATACTAAATAACACTACAGTATAATGATTTAAATTAAATAAATGTAAATTGCTTTCCATCCTCGTCTAGACAATACCATGCTGGAAGAACGCCTAGAAATCGCATATCATAATCGTCCATATAGTTGATGGTGAACATGACTCTAGGATCATTCGTACCCAAGCATCGATGTGCTATGAACAACACAAAACTGTTAGACGCTAATTAGATATGTCGTCAACTATAATAGTAATACTAAAATTTAAGTTTAGTACTAACCGAGCTCAACAACCACCTCTCACCCTCTAAGACCAGTAGTAAGCCCCACCAGTTCCTCTTTATGGCTGGAATAGGTCGAATGCTAACCTGTTATGACTAGAAAAATCATGAATCATGGGCTGGGACAATGACCTCTATTTGCCTTGTCAACTAAGATTGGTCATTTTTAGTAGATTTTCTAAAGAATAATGAAAATTAAACAAAGGCTAGTAATAACTTATACAATGCGTGTAGGGGGCGGTGTAACGTATGACAAACCTGATCCCAAATGACCTAATGTATTGTAGGTCATTAGTCGGGGTACATGGAACAATCACCCCGGTGGTGAAATCCAAATTGAGAATTATGGTTATCATATTTTCAAAAAAATAAAAAAATATTGGTCATTTTTTCAGTAGATCTTCAGTACTAATAACTTAAAGGTTGTACGTGGTGGGCTGGTGTAGATCCAAACATTGTTGATTTGAACCCATGTGACATGTTGAGCAATTGGCCACTCGCCATATAATAGAAGTATGCAAAGATTCATCTAAAAACAAATTAAAACATCGTTCCCAATAAATTAAGTTAAACACCTACCTGGCCAGACATGAACTGCTGGCAAAGGTCCTCGACAGTTTTCATGCGTCTTTCCATCTCCACATGAAGAAGGTCATAATTTACCCTATAGCCATAGCTATCGGTCGAGAACCTCGATAACTAATCCCACATTGATGCTGAGTCGAATGTGGCATCTAGTGATGGTTGGATGGTGTCGTACGGAAAGATGGGGCTCATATCTCTAGGTGACATCTGGATGATGATGGAGACCCTAGTCATCATGATGGTGTGGCTCATCAATGGAGGCCCAAGTCATCATAGTTTTCACGAGGGTCTCAGCCTCTTCGATGGTCGTCGAACCTTGCTCTCAAAATATCGATGACTCTCGGTATACCATGGCAAGTCCTCCTCAACAGGGAGCACTACAAGACTCTCGTGTGGCCTCCTCTCGTCCTAATATATTGAAAATATACGATATTACAATTTTTTGATTAACTTTGTAAATAATATTGAAGTGTTCAAATGGTAAAAAAATTACGGAAGTCACATTAAAAAAGTCAAAGCAATGACCCCTAGTGAGGATCACACTCCTCTCCTAACGAACTTCCCTAGCAAACCTGTTTGTGCAGGTACTATGCATATAGGATATGGAAATCATACCCAAGATCCATATTGGAATTACACAATCACACAAACAAGTATGTGGAGTTAAAAAGGGAAACCAACTTCAGATGCACAAATATTTAATAGATAGAAAACCCCACGGCTCTCTCTCTCTCTACTTTCTCTCTCTAGAATTTTTCTCTCTAGCATCCCTTGAGTTTTTTGCCCGTTCTTGCTTGCTATGGCCGGAATTCCTCCTCCCTTGGAAGAATCTTCTCAAAGGAAAACAAGAAAATTTCATTTTACAACCAATCGACCGAAGATTCATGCTCCAAATAATCGTTTCAAGGTTATGAAAAATGGATACGCATTCAAGGTAATTCGAACAGATCAAGCAGAAGTTATTTCAAGATCTCATAAAAAAGAGATGTTGATAAAGCATAGGAGCATTCCTGATGGTAAACCATATACACAACACACAGATATCTCTTTTCTTAAGTAAAGAATATATGTTGATTATTACATCACGTTAACAATGAATGAAGAAAACAGACTACATAACGACAACAAACAGTTAAAAAGAAACATTGTGACCCTTCAAAGAGTTGCAACTATTCAGAAACAGTTTTTGGTGGGAAGAAGGTAACCGTCATCTACCTTAACGAACATAACGACCATAGTCTCCTAGGATGATTTAGCTTATAATTTAACATCCTGCCATAAGCTAAACATCATCCTCCGTCAAATCCTCCCATAATCTATACATCATCCACCCTTATACCCTTTTTCAATTTGATAAAAGTTCCACACTACAAAGACTTTGTAAAGATATCTGCTAGTTGATCTTTTGAAACATAGAATACAAAGTCAACCTCTTCATTTTGGATGAGTTCCCGAATGAAATGGAATTTTACCCTTATGTGTTTACTCTTGCCATGATAAACGGGATTCCTAGTGAGTCTAATTGCAGATTTATTGTCACAATAAATCTATGTTGGAGTTTCTTATGGAATGCCTAGTTCTTCCAAAAGACTTCTTAACCATAAAGCTTGATATCCTGTGGAAGAGAGTGCCATATACTCTGCTTCTGTGGAAGATAAAGTTACCACCTTTTGTTTCTTCGACTGCCACGATACTACACCTGTTCCTAGAGAAAATATGTAACCTGTTGTACTTCTGCTATCATCAAAGCATCCTCCATACCATGGTGTAGAGTACCTTTTACATATCTTAGGACTCTTTTTGCTGCTTCCCAATGTCCTTGTTTGGGATTTTCCATATATCTGTTGAGCATACTCACATCAAGCATTATGTCTGGTCTTGTTGTTGTCAAGTACATAAGACATCTGTTAGCTCTCATTACTTTAAATGTAAAAGTATGGAAAAAGTAATACTGCAAGGGTTGACAAAAGATGATCTGTCACAGAAGACCACAGAGGACCAATAGCAGAAGATGCTCAAGCGTACAAGTCCCAAGTGACAGAACCTCTGTCGTGTCYMACAGAGGTTCTGGAAACTGGTCCTCTGGAAAGACAATGCTTCAAGACAAAGATGACAGAACCTCTGTCGTGTCTCACAGAGGTTCTGGAAGTTTTCTTCTACGTCAAGTGTGCTTTCAAGTTATATCCAGCAGAGCCTCTGTGATGTCTCACAGAGGGTCTGCAGCATGTCTTCTGTCTATATCTTCTTTAGCTGTTTTACTTAGGTCTTTTAGCTGCTCGTGCTTATCACGTGATCTTGTCTGTAACTTATTTTGATCGAATGGCTTAGATTAATTTACTTTAGGTCGTGTCAGAAAACGGTTATTGACTTGTATAAATAGCAGCGTAGGCCCTTGTATTTCAGTGTGCTTCAGTATTGTAATTGTTAATATTTTCATCTATTGAAAATCATTTGAAGCTCTTTCTCTTGTGTTAATCATTAATCTTCATCTGTGTTTATTGATTTCTACTTTGGTTGATTATTATTATTTCCGCTGCATTCTCACTGTWAAACAGATCATCCAAGTAAGTAATCTTTACCAAGAATCTGAGTTAATCGATCCAACAATTGGTATCADAGCAGGAATCAAATTTTTATTTGATATATACTGTTCTTGGTATTCATCTTTRTACACTCAAGAACACACAGTCATCTTCTTCACCAAGTTACCCTGTTTTCACTGTTTTATCAATTTTCTTCACTTTTCTTTCGATTCTTCTTCTTTCAATGGCAAATATGGCCAATACATCCTTTATTACCAATTGTAGGATCGATTAACTCAGATTCTTGGTAAAGATTACTTACTTGGATGATCTGTTTAACAGAGAGAATGCATCGGAAATAATATTAATCAACCAAAGTATAAATCAATAAACACAGATGAAGATTAATGATTAACACAAAAGAGAGAGTTTCAAATGATTTTCAATAGATGAAAATATTTACAATTACAATACAGAAGCACACTGAAATACAAAGGCCTACGCTGCTATTTATACAAGTCAATAATCGTTTTTTGACACGACCTAAAGTAAATTAATCTAAGCCATT
>NW_020201035.1:49006-51037 GCF_001531365.2 Cynara cardunculus var. scolymus
ATCACTTGCGCACGCATAACTTCAATCAGCCTCTTGAGAGAAATTTGGTATGTTTTCCTCCTCTCCATGTAGATGTTAAGGATCTTGTGCATATATATGACATCATACACGCAGAGGTTATGATGATCTGCATCAGTGAACGTATAGATGTTGCCGTCTTCTCTCCTTACAACGTACTGTGAGTAAAGTACCGTCTTCTTTAACAAAGTCCTTGGTGAGATTGTCACCAAAGAAGTGATCATGTGGCGGAAGAAAACCTGCTCACGAGGCCTTCTTAACCTGGAGAAGTGGAATTTGGCTACGGCAGAGGGGATATCAGTGAGCTCTGGGTCATAGGGTGGCTCTGTGTCTGTTACAGAGTACTTCCAAAAAAGAATTCCTTCTGGGGTAGTGACAGCCTCTGTGCGAACGTTTTGCGTTGCAATCTTGCTCATAGATTCAAGAATTTCAGAGACCCGTCCTCCCTCTGTAGACTCTGGTATCTTCTGTTCTTCTTCTTCTTCTTCTTCTTGCAGAATCGGCCTCTGGGTCGATCCCTCTGCAAGGATGGGCTTAATGATTCCTTGCAGGGCATCAAACGTACCCGTGGACGTTGTTTGGACTTGTGGGAAAAAGGATGTTATGGCCTCGCCTTCTCTGTGGTGCATAGGCACTCTACCCTTCTTAGCCTGAGCCTCTGCCAGAGAAATCTTCAATACTTTGAGGAGCTCAGGGTCATCAGCATATTTTTCTTCATTAATTGGCTCTGGAGTTCCTGTGCTCGATGAAGACCCTTTCTTTGAAAATTCTACAGCTATGGCCTTTCCCTTGCCTTTAGGCTCTGCAGCCTTTTTCTTGCBTTTGTCAGCAGCTGTAGACTCTCCAATCTTTACACCTCTGGYAGGTGCTCTGGCGGATGTCTTCTTCTTAGGTTCTGGGGCCTTGGCCTTCTTCTTTTCCTCCTTCTTCTCCCCCTCATGACGATTATCATCACCCTTATGATCATCATGGCTCTGGATGGCATCAACCTTGCATGAAGTTAGGGGAGCCCTCCTCAGATGACGTAAAATCTTAGTGGCCGCCTTGTACATTTTCTCTATCACCTTCTCAGCACCCGCAGAGGCATTCATCACATCAAGTTCTGTGGCCCATTTGAGTTTGGAGACGGTGCTGAGGACTTCTGTACGAAGGAGGTCACCTTCCTTTACGAGCTTGGAGGTGCATTCTTTGATGAGATTGTTGGATGTGAGACTCTCCATTTTAAGTGCTCCGAGATGGCCGGTCACAGAATCCCCTAGGGCATCCACCATAGCGTCCAGTTCCCTGCGAGTAGCCAAGTGATTGATGTTTGCCCTTGAGGTTGACGAGTCGATTCCATATGTGACTGCAGAGGAGAACATCTCCTTGATTTTGTCTCTGAACGATGAGTAGTTCGTGTAGCTTGTAGAGACGAAATCAGCTGCAAACTTGGCGGCCATCTCTGTGAGTTCGTCCTTGAGCGTTTTGATGGAGGAGGGGTTAAGTGTCATCGCTTGGAAGGCCTCTGTCAAATCATCCTTCTTAATGACAAATCTCTGAAGGGTTATCAATGTAGACTTCAACTCTGCAGTGGTGGCAGATAACTCCTTCAGAGCCTCTGTAAGCGGCGATAGATCCTGTGGCTGCGATCGTGAGATGAACAAGCTTTGCAACTCATCCATCTTTTTGAACAACTCTGTGGCAAAGGCGTTAAGCTCCCCCTTTGTCACATAATCATTCTAGGAACTCGGACGACCAACACATGATGTTTTTTTGGCCTCGGAGCTTGAGGCACCCTCAGCGGCTGGCATTTCGTAGCCTGCTCGGGGACTTCCACCGTATCCTTGCACATCTCCTTGAGGAGAGCCTAACCGTGTTCTGTAGATCTCGTGTCCGATAGTTTCAGAGCCTAACCTAACATTTTGATCTAGTGGAGACAAAAGGTGTTCTAGACCCTCTGCCTCTGTGGTTCTCACCTGTGCCTCTGAAGCACATTTTGGTTGATCACTCTGTGAAGAGACAACAAATGTCTCT
>NW_020201035.1:58216-81038 GCF_001531365.2 Cynara cardunculus var. scolymus
AGTGCAATAGCAATCTCAGCCAATCATGTTCAACACTCCAAGACAAAACATATCGACATAAGGTACCATTTTCTTAAACATCAAGTTGAAGAAGGTAACGTCGAATTATATTTTGTCAAATCAGAATTTCAATTGGCTGATCTTTTTACAAAAGCCCTAGATGAGAAAAGATTTAATTTTCTTTTAGAGAAAATTGGAATGTCGTGTCCAGAGTCTTAGGTGGTGGTCGTCTTAATTCTTTATTCTTTTTATGTATATATATTTTCTTTTAAATTTAATTTTGTAAACAATTTAAATTTCTTGAATAATTTTTCACTTGATTCTTTAGTCTACAGGTTTAACCAAGCAGAAGCATGCATGGTTCAAGGGGGAGTTTTTGTGTTTTAAAAAGGATAAAACCTTTCGAAGAATAAAATGTTTTAGTTCACAGAAGTCTTTTCACAGAACCTCTGTGACTACTTACAGAGGCTCTTTGAACGGATCTTCTGTGGACGCTTCTTCTTAAGGATTTTTCAAATGGTTTTGATTCTAGGA
Organism: Cynara cardunculus var. scolymus; assembly: GCF_001531365.2. NCBI lineage: Eukaryota > Viridiplantae > Streptophyta > Magnoliopsida > Asterales > Asteraceae > Cynara > Cynara cardunculus. The sequence goes on from NW_020201035.1 coordinate 58,751, forward strand.
GGAGCGAAGGAAGCTGGCTCAGAGGGGGAGTGTTAACAAAATTAAAACCACAGAAGGTGCAAAAACGTTTGCAGTATTTTGTTCTCAGAGGTCATCTCATCAGAACCTCTGGCGCTTCTAACAGAGGCTCTGTGAGTTGAGCTGAGCAAATACTCATCTCTCTGTCAATTTTCTAAAAACATTTAGGTAAAAAGGTGTAACATCTATAAGAAGGCCCGACACATATCACAGAGGCTTTATAACCCTTAGGCCTCTAACAGAACTCTGTTAATAGTTCTTGTCTATTGATATGGTGCGCGTGGTTTTATGAATAAGGGTAAGAACAAACACGCGCGTGTTAGTAAAAGGAAGCGCACGTCGTCAATCGTGCGTCTTCCCAATACGGCGTGTCATGCCTTTTTTGAACCGTTTCACGCAAATCCACTCATCACACGACCTTTCGTACAGCAGACGGTTTAATTTTGAAATTCCTTACCTATAAATACCCTCCTTCCCCCCAAATTAAAACCTTACTCTCTCAAAAACCTCTCAAACACACAGACGAACCTGCAACCTGCAACCTGCAACCTGCAACTCTCAAAGCTTCCTGCAACAATGTCTTCCTCAAGTGCCTCAGCCCAATCCGTAAACGCCTCAAGCAATAATGAGGTAACACAAGCTCAAGCCCTAACTTCGCACGCCCTGTCCTTCGTGCAAAACAAATATGAAAAAGCCTAATAACTATTTCTTCGTCCCCTTAGGATTTCCTGAAAATACCTTCACTCTAATGGAAATCCTAAGAAACCACCCTCTCTACTATGCTTTAACTGCTACTCGACCCACTCCTGAAACCTACATTACCCAATTTCTGTTGAGTGCCTACGCAACCACCCTCGATAACACTGGGCTAACCATTGTTGGTTACGCCTCTCATCATGTAAATAAATCCATTGTCCCTCTCGAACTAAATGTGGAAACCCTAAGAACAGCTCTCCATTTGCCTACTTTAATCGAACTAAACTTGAATGCCTATGCCGCCACTTCTACAGACGAAGAGCTAATCATTTTTTTGGAGTTCCATTCCTATGCAACACCGATCACCAAAAGGACCCAGTTCAGGCGTAAGGGACTACCCCTTGTGTGGAACACTCTATTCTCCATCATCAACTGCTGCGACACAGGGAAGGTAGGTAGCCATGACCAATCATACCACACTATGCTGTCAATAATGTATGGCACCTACTTTAATCTGCCACTGGACTACGCGCAATTGATTTTCGAGGACATTGTCGGCCTCATCAAGAAGAAGTGCGCCAGTCACAAAGGGGAGAAGACAAAGGTCCAGGCCCAAAAGAAGGCCAAGGAAGACATGAATCAGCCAAACCTCATCTTACAACGCTTCCTTGGTTTGGCTTTTGAAGACCTTCTGGCAGCAAGATTGCCCTCTGTGGAGCCGAATGGCAAGCTATACCCCTTCAAGGAATTTAGACCTACAAAGCACGAGCATGGCTACAGAAGTCCAAGGCCCCTATCAAAGGCCATGCTCAAGTACTTAAGTCACCATGATCGTAAATCCTATAGACGTGCAAACAGGCGACCAGAACCGGTCCCTATAATCCCGCCACGAATAGGTGTCCCCTTAGGTGTGGAAATAATAAAAATGAGAGTGGAGGGACGAACGGAGGAGCCAGTAGTGGCTGGTAAGGTAAGAGAGGAACCCCCTAGAATCCCAAGTCCTCCTCGCAAGAAGACGAAGACACAGAAGGGTACCGACTCTTCTGTGAGAAAATCGAAGAAGCAAAAGAGGCCCGTAGAGGAAGAGGGCCCAACTGCACCTCTGCCAAAACCTAAGAAGAGGAAAACGAAGAAGGCTGAACCAACAGAGCCTGTGATCACAGAACCTGTGGTCACAGAGGCCATCGCAGAAGAAAGCCCGGCAGAGGCTGCAGCAACACCCAAACGMAGAAGGTTGCGTAAGATGGTCATCAACGTCTCCCCAACAGAACAAATTCAGGATGTTATGTCGAATGTCCAGAAGGAGTTCAGAGCACCAATTGATCAATCATCGTTGGGGACAGAAGTCATCGTTGGGGACAGAAGTCATCATAGATGATGAAGAAGAAGAAGTAGAGGAGTTAGGTGAGGGCACAAAAGATGCCGAAGGCACACATCCCAGCCCACCTCCTAGTGCAACCCACATTCCTAGAGGCCCTGTTCTAGAAGGAACCTCTATTGAAGAAGACACGCACTTGCCGAACCCAAACCAGCCTACCACCGCAGAGGACAATCTTTTGTCCTCTGTGGATCGCACACCTGGGAAACCACAACATACTCCTTCACCCTCTAAAAAGGGTGAAAGTTTTAACAAAAGAGTCCAATCGCACAAGGACTCGACAGTACCCTTGGAGACATTTATTGTCTCTTCACAGAGTGATCAACCAAAACGTGCTTCAGAGGCACAAGTGAGAACCACAGAGGCAGAGGGTCTAGAGCACCTTCTGTCTCCACTAGATCAAAATGTCAGGTTAGGATCTGAAACTACTGGACACGAGATCTACAGAACACCGTTAGGCTCTCCTCAAGGAGATGTGCGAGGATACAGTGGAAGTCCCCGAGCAGACTACGAAATGCCAGCCGCTGAGGGCGCCTCAAGCTCCGAGGCCAAAGGAACACCATGTGTTAGTGGTCTGAGTTCCCAGAATGATTATGTGACAAAGGGGGAGCTTAACGCCTTTGCCACAGAGTTGTTCAAAAAGATGGACGAGTTGCAAAGCTTGTTCATCTCACGATCGCAGCCACATGATCTATCGCCGCTTACAGAGGCTCTGAAGGAGTTATCCGCCACCACTGCAGAGTTGAAGTCTACATTGATAACCCTTCAGAGCTTTGTCATTAAGAAGGATGATTTGACAGAGGCCTTCCAAGCGATGACACTTAACCCCTCCTCCATCAAAACGCTCAAGGACGAACTCACAGAGATGGCCGCCAAGTTTGCAGCTGATTTCGTCTCTGCAGGCTACACGAACTACTCATCGTTCAGAGACGAAATCAAGGAGATGTTCTCCTCTGCAATTACCTATGGAATCGACTTGTCCACCTCAAGGGCAAACATCAATCACTTGGCTACTCGCAGAGAACTGGATGCTATGGTGGATGCCCTAAGGGATTTTATGACCGGCCATCTCGGAGCACTTAAAATGGAGATCCTTACATCCAACGATCTCATCAAAGAATGCACCTCCAAGCTCGTAAAGGAAGGTGACCTCCTTCGTACAGAAGTCCTCAGCACCGTCTCCAAACTCAAATGGGCCACAGAACTTGATGTGATGAATGCCTCTGCAGGTGCCGAGAAGGTGATAGAGAAAATGTACAAAGCGGCCACTAAGATTTTGCATCATTTGAGGAGGGCTCCCCTAACTTCATGCAAGGCTGATGCCATCCAGAGCCATGACGATCATAAGGGTGATGATGATCGTCATGATGGGGAGAAGAAGGAGGAAAAGAAGAAGGCCAAGGCCCCAGAATCTAAGAAGAAGACATCCGCCAGAGCACCTGCCACTGGTGTAAAGATTGGAGAGTCTACAGCTGCTGACAAAGGCAAGAAAAAGGCTGCAGAGCCTAAAGGCAAGGGAAAGGCCATAGCTGAAGAATCTTCAAAGAAAGGGTCTTCATCGAGCACAGGAACTCCATAGCCAATTGATGAAGAAAAATATGCTGATGACCCTGAGCTCCTCAAAGTATTGAAGATTTCTCTGGCAGAGGCTCAGGCTAAGAAGGGCAGAGTGCCTATGCACCACAGAGAAGGCGAGGCCACAACATCCTTTTTCCCACAAGTCCAAACAACGTCCACGGGTACGTTTGATGCCCTACAAGTAACCGTTAAGCCTATCCTTGCAGAAGGATCGACCCAGAGGCTGATTTTGCAAGAAGAAGAAAAAGAAGAACAGAAGATGACAGAGCCTACAGCGGGAGGACGGGTCTCTGAAATTCTTGAATCTATGAGCAAGATTCCAACGCAAAATGTTCGCACAGAGGCTGTCACTACCCCAGAAGGAATTCTTTTTTGGAAGTACTCTGTAACAGACACAGAGCCACCCTATGACCCAGAGCTCACTGATATCCCCTCTGTCGTAGCCAAATTCCACTTCTCCAGGTTAACAAGGCCTCGTGAGCAGGTTTTCTCGTGCCAAATGATCACTTCTTTGGTGACAATCTCACCAAGGACTCTGTTAAAGAAGACCGTACTCTACTCACTGTACGTTGTAAGGAGAGAAGACGGCAACATCTATACGTTCAYTGATGCAGATCTTCATAACCTCTGCGTGTATGATGTCATATATATGCACAAGATCCTTAACATCTACATGGAGAGGAGGAAAACATACCAAATTTCTCTCAAGAGGCTGATTGAAGTTATGCGTGCGTAAGTGATCTATTATAGCCAGAAGGATTTTGAGTTGGCCATGAGATTAGCACAGAATAATTTAAAGATCACTCCTCCTTACAGCAGGCCTAATTGGGTATCTAAGTACTATCCAAACACCATTCTACACAATCCCATTTTTGGGTTTGTGTATTTGGACAAGGATGAGCTACTAAGATTCTTCGACCCAACAAAAGCTCACAAGTATTCATCAGAGACGTTGGACTGGATCTTCAAGTGTTTAGTGGCAGAGGTGGATAGAAGACATTACAGGGTTGGTGAAGTGTCTCCTCTCTTGGATGCAATTAAAGCTCAAATCAACTTCAGAGAGTTCATCTTCAGTGTCTACAGAACAATCAAGTCAGATTTTGTTTACGCAGTAGACGACTTCCCAGAGTCTATGGTTTAATTCTCTTCTGTTCTAGAACCCGGCCTATGCTTCAATATTTGTCATTTAAGTTTTTGTAATTCATTACATTGTAATTCCTTTCATTGTAATTGTAAACCTTTCAGAGGATGATGTTTAATCACCTCTTGTTTTAATTTCAATCAAGTCATGTCCCTGCACTTAAATTTCATTATTTACTTTTTCATACTTAGGGGGAGATTGTTAGATCTCATTTCTTTAAATGTAAAAGTATGAAAAAAGTAATACTGCAAGGGTTGACAGAAGATGATCTGTCACAGAAGACCACAGAGGACCAATAGCAGAAGATGCTCAAGCGTACAAGTCCCAAGTGACAGAACCTCTGTCGTGTCCAACAGAGGTTCTGGAAACTGGTCCTCTAGAAGACAATGCTTCAAGACAAAGACGACAGAACCTCTGTCGTGTCTCACAGAGGTTCTGGAAGTTTTCTTCTACGTCAAGTGTGCTCTCAAGTTATATCCAACAGAGCCTCTGTGATGTCTTACAGAGGGTCTGCAACATGTCTTCTGTCTAGATCTTCTTTAGCTGTTTTACTTAGGTCTTTTAGCTGCTCGTGCTTATCACGTGATCTTGTATGTAACTTATTTTGATCGAACGGCTTAGATTAATTACTTTAGGTCATGTCAGAAAACGGTTATTGACTTGTATAAATAGTAGTGTACGCCCTTGTATTTCAGTGTGCTTCAGTATTGTAATTGTTAATATTTTCATCTATTGAAAATCATTTGAAGCTCTCTCTCTTGTGTTAATCATTAATCTTCATCTGTGTTTATTGATTTCTACTTTGGTTGATTATTATTATTTCCGCTGCATTCTCACTGTTAGACAGATCATCCAAGTAAGTAATCTTTACCAAGAATCTTAGTTAATCGATCCAACAACATCGAACAAGACTTCTATATAGAGTTGAGTCTACTAGTCTTTCACCATCACCTTTTGACAGCTTTAATCTAGGCTCCATAGGGGTAGCAGCAGACAAACAATCACTCATATTAAACCTTCCTAGTAGATCCCTAGCATACTTCTTTTGTGAAATTGATATAAAATGCTTACCTTGAGTGGCTTCTATTCCCCCAAGAAGTAATGAAATAAACCCAGATTAATCATCTCAAAATTTCTTTTCATAGATCCCTTAAACTCAGAAATCAACTCCATGGAGTTCCCTGTAACAACTATATCATCGACATGAATGCAAACCAAGAGTATAGTGTTACCTTCTCTTCTAATGAAGAGTGTATGTTCATGGTTGCACTTTTCAAACCCATGTTCAAAAAAATGTTTTTCAATGCTGCTATACCAAGCTCTAGGGGCCTGCTTAAGCCCATAGAGAGCCTTTTCAAGTGACATACTTTAGGTTCTTCTCCCTTGCGTTTGTACCCATCAGGTTGATCCACATATACATCCTCTTCTAAATACCCATTCAAAAAAGCTAACTTCACATCCATTTGATGCCCATTCCAGTTGAATTGAGCAGCTATTGCTAGAATCAGCCGTATGGTTTCTAATATGATCATAGGGGCAAACACTTCTTGGTAATTGATACCAAGTTGTTGTTTATACCCTTTCACAACAAGTCTGGCTTTATGTTTATCTCTCCCTTCTCATTGTATTTAGTTTTGTAGATCCACCTTACTCCAATAGATTTTTGGCCTCTTGGTAAATCAACTACTTCCCATGTATTATTTTTAAGTATAGACTTCATCTCATTGTCCATGGCTTCCCTCCATTTCTGATCTTTGCATGCATCTTCAAAGTGTAAAGGGTCTGCGTCAAAAAAAAAAGGCAAAGTTAGCCAATACATCTAAATTGATTGGTTGAGTGCTTTCATATAAATCTCTCAAGCTTCTAGTCTTTCTGTTTGGTCTCTCAGAAGAGGAAGTACTTCCAGAGGCTGCATCTTCTGTATTASGTGTATCCTGCTCAGATRAGTTTGATGAKGACTCTCTCATMGGAGTAGTRGGTTCACTTTGCTCAGAAGGGATGTTCATATCATCTTGATGAGATTCATCAAGTAGGATACAAMTTCCATCATCYTCAYAGRRCAATCCTTTCYAAGAATTATCTTCATCAAAGATAACATCTCTACTAGTGATCACCTTTTTTKKTMWWRGRWTKKWWWRKTTWWWARSYTTWRKKKTWWWAMYWWWMCCCMMMAAARMYKKYYTTTYYKRWTTKKYMWYMARSYTKSCYYYWYTKTKSYYTKGKMMMWKGGCATATGYAATACAMCCAAAGGTTCTTAGATGATTGACACTAGGTTTGAAGCCATTCCAGGCTTCTTGAGGAGTCTTTCCTGGAAGACTTTTAGTGTACGACCTGTTGATCAAGTACGCAGCACAAGAGACTGCTTCTTCCCAAAACACATCGGGAAGGTATTTACTTTTGAGCATGCATCTAGCCATCTCAACTAGGGTCCTATTCTTTCTTTCTGCGACCCCATTTTGCTGGGGTGTGTAGCTGGCAGCTAGTTGATGGTGGATGCCATTGCTCTTTAAATAGTCTTCAAAATCATGGCCAATGTACTCACCCCTTCTATCTGACCTTAAGCATTTAATTTTCAACTCACTTTGTCTTTCACCATAGCCTTGAGAGTGAGAAAACATGTAAAGGCTTCTGATTTTTCCTTTGAAAAATATATCCAAATTCTCCTACTAAAGTCGTCTATAAAGGTAAGGAAGTATTTACTTCCACCAAAAGATGGGGTTCTCATAGGGCCACATATATCAGTATGGATTAATTCAAGCTGTTTTCATGCTCTTCATGCCTTATCATCAGGAAATGATTCCCTGGACTGTTTACCAAGAGCACAACCCTCACATATTTGAGAAAGAGGAGCAACAAATGGTAATCCTTTCACAAAATCATTCTTGTGCATGTGGGACAAGGTATTGAGATTCACATGTCCAAACCTTTTATGCCATAATAAACAGATTTCTTTGGTGCTGACAGATAAGGAGAAGAAGGTATCATCATTAAATTTAATAGGAAACATCATGTTGGTGGTCATGGCAACTCTTCTAATTACGAAATTATTTGAATCTGTAATCTCACACAATCTATCCTTAAATTGTAAGCCATAACCTTTTTGAATGACTTGTCCTACGCCTAACAGATTGTGTTTAAGACCAGGCACGAAAAAAACATTTGATATCTTCTTGTCTTTGTCATTGATCTTAATAGCTATATCTCCACTCCCATGTACACTCAATTTCTTATCATCTCCTATTTTGACATCCTTTTTTTCTGATTCTTCTAAATTCAGGAACAATTCTCTATTTCCTATCATGTGATTACTACAACCACTTTCCAAATACCAAAGGTTCCTAAGATTGGGTTCTTGTATGCTAAGCATCATGAACATTGTATCATCATTGTGACTGTCCTCCTTATGCATAAAATTAGATGTTTTATTTTCTTCTGCTAACCTTTTTCTACAAAATTTAATAGTATGTCCTAACTTGTCACAATAAAAACATTTTATTGGAGAAAATGGTTTACCATTTCCTTTATTTTTGGAGACTGCATAGCCTTGTTCTTCTCTGTTTGTCTCCATTGGTCTTTGCCTTGCACTTGTGCTTGCATCCCAGGAGGACTGTGTTTGGAAGGCGTGTTCCATCACAGTTGTATCAAATTGCTTCATGCGCTATTTGTGCGATTATAAAGTACCCAATAGTGTTTCCGAAGAGAAATTTGTTAGATCCTTGGATTCTTCTATAGCAACGACTACGTATTCAAATTTATGAGTGAGGCTGTGAAGTATCTTCTCAACAACTCGCCTATCATCAGTACTTTCTCCATTTAATATCATTTGGTGCAACAGTACAATCACTCTCGTATAATATTCTTCAACTATTTCTGTTTCTTTCATTTTGAGGTTGTCAAATTCACATCTCAAATTTATGTTCCAGGCTTCCTTTGCTGTCTGCAATGACCTTTCAAATATGTTGTCATCTACTGCCTAGTAAATCAAGAACAAAGCCTTTTCATATTTTCTCCTTGTTTCATTAAGTGCACTGATCTGTGATGTAGTTAAGACAGTAGGATTTTCAGGCTCTTGCAATCCTTCTTCGTTGATTTGCCACAAGTCTTGAGATTCAAACAAGACTTTCATTTGAATGCTCCAATGGAAGTAATTTGTTCCATTTAACTTGGGCAGTTGGTTTTGTGACTGAGTTTGTAGATTATTCAACAGATCAGATGCCATGCGATCTGAGCTCTGATACCATTTGATGGTAACCCATATACACAACATACAAATATATCTTTTATTAAGTAAAGAATATTTGTTGATTATTACATCATGTTAACAATGAATGAAGAAAACAGACTACATAAAGACAACAAACAGTTAAAAAGAAACGTTGTGACCCTTCAAAGAGTTGCAACTGTTCAGAAACAGTTTTTGGTGGGGATAAGGTAACCGTCATCTACCTTAACGAACATAACGGCCATACTGTCCTAGGTTGATTTAGCTTTATAATTTAACATCCTCCCATAAGCAAAACATCATCCTCCTTCAAATCCTCCCATAATCTATACATCATCCACCCTTATATCCTTTTTCAATTTGATAAAAGTTCCACACTACAAAGACTTTGTAAAGATATATGCTATTTGATCTTTTGAAACACAGAATACAAAGTCAACCTCTTCATTTTGGATGAGTTCCCGAATGAAATGGAATTTTACCCTTATGTGTTTACTCTTGCCATGATAAACGGGATTCCTAGTGAGTGTAATTATAGATTTATTGTCACAATAAATCTGTGGTGGAGTTTCTTGTGGAATGCCTAATTCTTCCAAAAGACTTCTTAACCGTAAAGCTTGACATCCTGTGGAAGAGAGTGCCATACACTCTGCTTCTGTGGAAGATAAAGCTACCACCTTTTGTTTCTTCGACTGCCACGATACTGCACCTGTTCCTAGAGAAAATATGTAACCTGTTGTAGTTCTGCTATCATCAAAGCATCCTCCATAATCACTATCACTATACCCAATTAATTTGAAGACAGGAGAGTACGAATAGGTAATACCATGGTCTAGAGTACCTTTTACATATCTTAGGACTCTTTTTGCAGCTTCCCAATGTCCTTGTTTGGAATTTTCCATATATCTGTTGAGCATACTCACAGCAAACATTATGTCAGGTCCTGTTGTTGTCAAGTACATAAGACATCCAACAAGACTTTGATATAGAGTTGAGTCTACTGGTCTTTCACCATCACCTTTTAACATCTAGTGATGGTTGGATGGTGTCATACGGAAAGATGGGGCTCATATCTTTGGGTGACATATGGATGATGATGGAGACCCGAGTCATCATGTTGGTGTGGCTCGTCAATGGAGGCCCGAGTCATCATAGCTGTCACGAGGGTCTTAGTCTCTTCGATGGTCGTTGAACCTTGCTATCGAAATATCGATGACTCTCAGTATACCATGGCAAGTCCTTCTCAATAGGGAGCACTACAAGACTCTCGTGTGGCCTCCTTTCATCCTAATATATTGAAAATATATGATATTACAATTTTTTGAATAACTTTGTTAATAATATTGAAGTATTCAAATGGTAAAAAAAATTACGGAAGTCACATTAAAAAAGTTAAAGCAATGACCCCTAGTGAGGATCGCACTCCTCTCCTAACGAACTTCCCTAGCAAACCTGTTTGTGCAAGTACTATGCATATGGGATATGGAAAACATACCCAAGATCCATATTGGAATTACACAATCACACAATATGTAGAGTTAAAAAAGGAAACCAGCTTCAAATGCATAAATATTTAATTGATAGAAAACCCCACGGCTCTCTTTCTCTTTCTACTTTCTCTTTCTAGAATTTTTCTCTCTAGCCTCCCTTGAGTTTTTTGCCCGTTCTTGCTTGCTATGGCCGGAATTCGTCCTCCCTTGGAAGAATCTTCTCCAAGGAAAACAAGAAAAAAAAATTTACAACCAATCGACCGAAGACTCATGCTCCAAATAATTGTTTCAAGGTTATGAAAAATGGACACGCGTTCAAGGTAATTCGAACGGATCAAGCAGAAGTTATTTCAAGATCTCATAAAGAAGAGATGTTGATAAAGCATAGGAGCATTCCTAATGGTAAACCATATACACAACACACAAATATATCTTTTCTTAAGTAAAGAATATTTGTTGATTATTACATCACGTTAACAATGAATGAAGAAAACAGACTACATAAAGACAACAAACAGTTAAAAAGAAACATTGTGACCCTTCAAAGAGTTGCAACTGTTCAGAAACAGTTTTTGGTGGGAATAAGGTAACCGTCATCTACCTTAACGAACATAACGACCATAGTCTCCTAGGATGATTTAGCTTATAATTTAACAATTCCATCTATGACCGAAAGCATTCATTTTGTGGAGGAAAAAGAAAAGATATCTAATTTCACTCTTCCTAAGGTTCCGGTAGATTCTGTGTTCAATCCAAGGAGATGGAGTTCTGTAGAAGAAAAAGATGGCGTGGATGCAAAAAATGGCTTCCTACCGTTATGATTATGTTGAAATGTATCATTGACTGACAATCTTTACTTTTGTATTTGATATAATAGGTTAATAGGTTAAAGGACCAATGTTGCAATAAAGCTTAAGTTCTACTATAAACTCAAGGGAGCGCGCCTCACATTTGGGAATTCATCAGGGGCAGCGGAGCAACTTTATCAAACTTTGAGGACCATTTCTACTAAAGTCGAATTTATATATAAAGGCTTGAAGAGTCATTATTAGCTATCAGATTCATTTTTTCAGTCTCACAAGTTTTCATTTCTCTCTCTAGTTCATACGATTCATCTCTTTTACTTGAAGCTTTATTCTTTGTTAATCGCTTTGGTTAACATTTAGATAGGTCGTTTATATGTTTTCTTCTTTGTATTTGGTTTAAACCATTGAATAAATATCAGTTTATATGTTTGTTCATGGTATCAGAGCCAAATCTGTAAGAAGTATCGTTTGCGATTTTGTGGTTGGTTGTAGATATGGTTTGAAAGCTTTCAGATGTTGTCATCGTGGCTGTTCATCTTGTTCGAATAAGTGTTTGTTTAGGTTTTTTTCCTGGTGAGATTATTTTCTCTTTAACCTTTGGTTAAAGCTTTGTTGTTGCTGCTCAGGTATGTTCCCTCTTCCCCTTTCTTTTGGTTGTTATCTTGGTGGTATTCTTTCTCATATTTGTATTGTTATCTGTTTGTGCTTCCTCTTGTGTGTTTTATTTTTCTTGTTAAGGAACTAGACAGTTAGCTTGACCTAACGCTTTAAGTGTTTTAGGAATCCTGCTTATATATGTCTTAGTCTCCTTTATGTGTTTTTCTTTGTTTCTATGGCTGGTTCTAAGGTTGTCGCTAGTAGACCAATGGAATCCAAAATCAATAGTCTTGACTTTGGACATCCGTTGTATCTACATCCTAGTAAAACAAGCAAAACACCTTTGTTAACTATAAAATATAAAATTGTATAGTATGGAAAATTACAAGGTTTGGGCATGTGCTATGATTTTGGCCCTCGAAACTAAAAACAAAATCGGTTTCATTGATGGATCCTGTCCTAGACCTGTCAATGATCCCATTCTTGAAAAACAATGGGATAGGTGTAACTCAGTAGTCCTCTCATGGATTCTGAGTTCTATGACGGAGGACCTGTTTTTAAGACAAGTTTTCTCTAGAGAATCTGTTAAGGTTTGGGAAGAATTAAAAGAGACATACGACAAAGTAGACAGATCTGTCATGTTCAATCTATATCAAAAATGAAATTCTCTGTGTCAAAATGGATCTTCTGTTTCTGATTACTATCATAGACTAAACTCATTATAGAAACAGTTTGACGCTCTAGTTAAACTCCCTACCTGTACCTGTAATGCCTCACATGAATTTCTTGAACACACACAATAGGTTAAGCTCATGCTGTTTCTTATGGGTCTTGACAATGTTTATCAACCCATAAGGAGCAATATTCTCACTAGGGACCCCCTTCCATCGGTCAGAACTGCCTTTTCTCTTGGTCAGAACTGCCTTTTCTCTTATCTCTCGTGATGAATCTCATCGGGGGAGTAATATGTCCCAACCTAGAACAAAATCTCAAAACACTACTTTCTTAAGTAATTCTACTGATAATAAAAGGCGTTTTGGAAGAATTTCCACTCTTAAACGTAAACACTGTGGCATGTCAGGACACACCATTGAAAGATGTATCAAACTGATTGATTTTCCTAGTAATTCTCAAAACGTTCTAAGCCACAAAACTCTTCTTTCAAAAATATTGTTAGTAATAATAATGCCAGTATCCCTGATGTCACTCAATCTAAGACTACTCAATCTGGTTCCCTTTTTCCTTTTTCGCAAGAACAAATAGATAAACTTCTTAGGCTTATTGAGCAAAAACAATCATACGAAGGAGCATCTGCTAATATGGCAGGTACTAACCTTCTGTCTAGTTGGATCATTGATTCTGGAGCTAATCAACACATGATGCACAATTCTAATTTTCTAAAAAACATTGTAAACATCTCAGGGTATGTCATCCAAATGGCACTAAAGCCAAAATAAATAAAATTGGTAATTTCAAATTGACAAACAATGTTGTTTTATTCGATGTGTTGGTAGTACCAGACTGTAGTGTAGGATAAAACTAAATGCTATATCCAGGATTCACTACGAAAGAGCGTAGTGGGGATTGGTAGTCAGGAGGGGGGCTCTATTACTTTGACCAAAATTTTCAGGGTGAGTCCTCATATGCCATTCCTGTTTCTAACATGTCTTCTGTGCCTTCTGCCCAATTATGGCACTCTCGTTTAGGACATCCGGCTAATCAAGTTTTAAAATTACTTAAAAATGAGCTTAAAATTGATGATGACAGATGTGGTCCCTGTGAGATTTGCCATAAGGCAAAACAAACACGTGAAAGTTTTCAATCTAGTATCCATAAAACAAAAGGTCTGGGTGATTTGATTCACCTTGATGTTTGGGGTCCTTACCATGTTCAGACTAAAGAAGGCTTTAAATACTTTTTAACTGTTGTTGACAATTATACTCGGGCTATCTGGGTTTTCCTATTAAAAGGTAAGTATGAAGTTGAAGAAAATATTATCACTTTTTACAATCTTTTAAATACTCAATTTGAAAAAACTGTTAAAATTTTTAAGACCGATAATGGTTATGAGTTCATGAGTAAAAGATTGAGTGATTTTTTAAAAACAAAGGAATCTTACATCAGACGTCTTGTGTCTATACTTCTCACCAGAGTGGGGTAGTTGAAAGAAAACATCATCACCTTTTAAACGTTGCTAGGGCTCCCTTATCTCAGGGAGGAGTTCCCCTTAACATGTGGAGTGAATGTATCCTCACTGCCACTTACTTGATTAATAGAACTCCCTCGTCTGTGCGTAACAGTAAGTGTCCCTATGATCTAGTCTGTGGATTCCAACCTGTTCTTTCTCATCTTAAATGTTTTGGATGTTTGTGTTTTGCCAACATTCCTAATGTTACTGATAATTTCTCTCCAAAATCTGAAAAGTGTGTCCTATTAGGATATGCTGGTTCTCAAAAGGGATATAAACTGTTTGGTTTGGAGTCAAAGAAAATTATTATTTCTCGTGATGTTAAATTCTATGAGAACATTTTCCCTTTTAAAATGAGGATGAATAAAACTGATGAACCTAATCTTGATGATGCTACTGGATTAAATTTCTTTCAACATAGTTCATCTAATGAAAATTTAGACGAAATACCCAATGATGAGCCTCGAGACATCTCTACTGAGAGACCTTTATGTCAGTCTAGGTCTGACACTACTATTCAAAACATACCTGGTAGCCCAACTAGAGCTGCCACTGAGGAGCCTCTAGGCAGCTCGACTGAGTCACTCAATGTTGACTCTTTAAATCAGAACAATGGTGACACTGATAAAGTTACTAGTAGGCAACTCGTGAGTAGCACTGAAATGGCTGCCGGTATACAGTCTCATGATGACATCCACCATTCTAGTCTCATATCTGATGGTAGCTCTAGTATTTCGTCTTCAAGTTCTGAAACTAGAAGATCCACTAGAGTGTCTATTTTTCCCCATAAATTTGATGATTTTGTGGTAGAAGGAAAGGTCAAATATGATCTTGAAAAGGTGGTTAATTATTCTTTTTTGTCTATTGAAAATTTGTGTTTTGTGTCATGTTTGAATAAATCGGTTGAACCTAAGAATTTTCATGAGGCTTGTAACGATCCTAATTGGATAGACGCTATGAATAATGAAATGGAGGCCTTGCATAGGAATGGTACTTAGATTATTACCACTTTTCCCCCTGGTAGAAAACCCATAGGTTGCAAGTGGATTGATAAGATTAAATATAAATCCACTGGTGAAATTAAAAGGTACAAGGCTCGACTTGTAGTTAAAGGTTATAGTCAACGTGAAGGCCTTGACTATGAAGAAACCTTTTCTCGAGTGGTAAAAATGGTTACTGTTAGATGTATCGTCTCTTTAGCCGTCCAAAATAGTTGTAGTTTGTTTCTGTTAATGCTTTTTTGTATGGAGACCTATATGAAGAAGTTTATATGAATTTACCGAAAGGCTACTATGATTCCAAAGATAAACATTTTTGCAAATTGGTTAAGTCTTTATACGGGTTGAAACAGGCTCCACGTCAGTGGTATGCCAAATTATCTTCATGTTTGATTGAAAATGGGTTTGTTCAAAGCATAAATGATTATTCGTTGTTCACAAAAAGGGTTGAGTCTGTTTTTGTTGTTCTTTTGGTTTATGTTGATGATATTGTTGTGACTGGGAACTGTGAAGTGGAAGTAAATAATGTTAAAAATTTCTTGAAAACTAAATTCTTAATAAAAGACTTAGGAAAATTAAAGTTCTTCCTGGGAATTGAAATTCTTGAATATGACAGTGCACATGTATGTCACAAAGAAAATACTGCTTAGAACTTCTTAATTATTTTGGTTATTTAGGTTCTAAGCCATGTAATACTCTCATGGATATGAACTTGATTGTTACAGATTCGTCCAATGTAAATGATCCTCCATTAAATGATCAAACTGGTTTTCACAGACTCATTGGAAGGTTGATATATCTGCTCCCAACTAGACCTGATATCTCTTTTGTTGTTCATTGTTTGAGCCAATTTATGCACTCTCCTAGACAGTCTCACTTAAAGCTTGCTCTCAGAGTCCTTAGATATCTAAAATTCTCCCCAGGTAAGGGAATTAGTTTTACAAGGTCTAGTAATTTTTGCCTAACAACTTATATTGACGCAGACTGGGGTAAGTGCTTATCCTCCAGGCGATCTTTAACAGGGTTTTGTTTATTTTTGAGTTCTTCTATGATATCATGGAAGAGTAAGAAACAGAGTACTGTTTCACTCTCTTCTGCAGAATGATACAGAGCAATGGCCTCTGCTTCTTGTGAAGTTTTGTGGGTATTAAAGTTACTTTCTGATCTTAATGTCTCTGAGTTGTTACCTGTTCCTTTATATTGCAACAATAAATCTGCAATTCAAATTGCAAATAATCATGTTTTTCATGAACGAACTAAGCATATAGAAATAGATATACATTTTGTTCGTGAAACCATTAGTAAAGGTTTATTAAAAATTGAAAAGATCATTTCCTCAGAACAACCGGCAGATATTTTCACAAAGGCACTTGGAATTAATCAACATCATTGTTTGTGTTCAAAGTTAAAGATGATTGATTTATTCAAAAGTCAAGATTGATGGGGATGTGGAAATGTATCATTGACTGACAATCTTTACTTTTGTATTTGATATAACAGGTTAATAGGTTAAAGGACTAATGTTGCAATAAGGCTAAAGTTCTACTATAAACTCAAGGGAGCGCGCCTCACATTTGGGAATTCATTAGGGGCAGCGGAGCAACTTTATCAAACTTTGGAGGACCATTTCTGCTAAAGTCGAATTTATATATAAAGGCTTGAAGAGTCATAGCTATCAGATTCATTTTTTTTCAGTCTCACAAGTTTTCATTTCTCTTTCTAGTTCATACGATTCATCTTTTTTACTTGAAGCTTTATTCTTTGTTAATCGCTTTGGTTAACATTTATAGGTCGTTTATATGTTTTCTTCTTTGTATTTGGTTTAAACCATTGAATAAAATATCAGTTTATATGTTTGTTCAGATCCAGATCGCTGAAAACTGTTTCAGTTCTGCATGATGATAACTGTGTTATTGAAGATCAGAACTTGACTGGATCGGTGCCTAAATGTCAAGAAGTCACGGCTGTCTGCAGGTACCAATCTCTCCCCTCCCCAAAGGAAAAGAATCTGGAATTTGTGGTTCTGGAAACTATAGTTCTGATGCTAACCTGCCCGTGGAATCTAGCCCTACTCGTCAAACATGCATGTTCTTTTTTGGTCCTAAACACCTACAATCCAGTTCTTGTCCTTCTGTTTCATTCCATGATTGTTATGGGTCAAAGGGAGAGAAGGATAGCATCACACCAGCCACGGCTGTGTGTAAGAATTCTGGATTTTTTTTTAATCGGGTATGCATTGGGATGATCCAACGGTCAATTTCCTTCAAGAACATTCATAATATTAATTATTTTGGATACTCGGTTTGCTTGGAAAATAGAGATGATATTATTTCCTTTTTTACCAACCCTATTACAAATACTGTTTTAATTGACCGGTGGAGGAAATCGCTTCTGTCAAGGAAAATATTAATGAGTTAGATGGAAAGGGTGTGCTTTATTCTGGAAAGTATGCTCAGCTGGTGCACCACTCCAAAGCTTGTGAAAACGTGTAAGGGGTGCATGGCTTGGTTTATGATGTGGAGGATGCTAATAGGACACCCGCAGTCAAGGGTATCCTACTGGTTCTCTTGGTGGGGTAGATGGCAACGGTGAAATCAACAAGGAAAATTTAATTATGGTTGTTGAGCCAACTGTCACCTATGCCTCTTGTCCCAAAAAGTGGTAGTCAGAATTTAAATGATGGGCTTTGAGATCAAGAAGACACGGACATGGCTCGTGAGCCAACTGTCCCTCCTATCCTGGATACGGTGTGTGCAGCTCAAGGAACAGATAATGGGCCGCAGCCCAATATTTCCCTTTCGGATAGTCCACGTGCTGTTTTTCCTATGCAAAGCCCAGTAGCTCAAGACTAGATGCCTTTTGATGATACTGGTGAAAATAATGGCCCTTGCTCTTTATGCCCAAATGGGCCGTCTGAAATAGAAATGGAGCAGCCTTTCAATTCTGTTGACACTGGCCCAAGGAACTCTCTTAATGAAAAGCCTGTTGTGACAAAGCCCAAGGATGCAGAAATTGCTAGGTGTAGGGGTGTTCAAAAAAACCGTTGGACCGTTTAAACCGGCCGAACCAAGTCAAATCGGACCGTTTTTGGCGGTTTAAGCGGTCTGGAGGTCCGGTCTAGTTTGGAAAATAACAAAACCGGGCAGTCCGGTCCGGTATGCGGTTTGAAACTTTTTTGGGAGGTTTGGACCAAACCGACCGCCAAATACACACACACACACACACACACACATATATATATATATATATATATATATATTAGTGGTGTACTCGCGCGATGCAGGGCGGGTGAACCACAATTCTGAAACATTAGTTTAGACTTGAATCATGAGTTTATGTGGTTATTTTGCAAGTTAACTAATATATGAAGTTAAAGATTMATATGGTATATTCGCAAGATCGAATGGAAAAATAATTTCTCATATATTGGGTTTCTAATCCAATATACTCATAACTCATTACAAAACTTTAAATCCGTATATCCAAACTGTTGTTTAGTTTTCATGATGTACTCATCCGTATATCCAAACTATTGTTTAGTTTTCGTGATGCAATCATCCGTATATCCAAACTGATTGTCGCTCTTGAAAACTAAACAAATACCRATATGTTA
Source organism: Cynara cardunculus var. scolymus (assembly GCF_001531365.2). NCBI lineage: Eukaryota > Viridiplantae > Streptophyta > Magnoliopsida > Asterales > Asteraceae > Cynara > Cynara cardunculus. The sequence continues at coordinate 77,476 of NW_020201035.1, forward strand.
GCTATCAGTTCATTCAATTTTTTGCATTTCCTATATCAGACTAAGGAAAATGGATTAATAAAAAAGAAAGGCTAAAAGAKTACTATTATAAAAGGCAGAATTKGGTGCATTCATATGACCATATTGTTGGTTTTTCATATACTTGTTAAGGATCTAGTAGGAGTGCTTATCGGTAAAATTAGTTAGAGTATTGATTCTTATCAGCAAGTGCTTACCGGGTAAAAAAGAAACTCCTAAAAACCTATGAATATATTGAAAAACCTCTTCAAAACCCCCTAATATAAAAACCACATTATGATTGCTTGTAGAACATAGAGATTAATTCCTCATTATGGACTAATTGATACCAAGAAATGTAGAAGTCACTTCATACAACACACATCCACTTTTAGAGTATAAATGTACTCCTAAGACTAATCAAATTATGAAACAACTTCAAATGTAAACGAACGTAAATGACATTAACGAACATAAATGAACGAACATAAACAAATGTAAACAATATGTGATCCGTCGCTAAAAGCTACCTTATTTTCACATCAAACATCCCTTTTTAACACACTAAAATGGTAAAACATAAAAACATTGATGCGTTTTTATATGTCGATAGGTTCGGAASACTTTGGAGYGAAAAAGGGACAAAAAGAAGATTTTTGACAGCTTTACGAGACTATGGTATTTCAAGCATATCTAACTCGTCCGAGCTCSGATTTAAGTTATTCAAGATGATCTGGAAAGGTAACAAACAGCCCCAYAATTTTTAAGTTTTGAGTTTCTRCAGATTTGGACTGCTTCTAAGAYGAWATCGACATCGAAGGTSGAAAAGAGCTGTCGGACAGCAGCTGATGACAGCAGCCACGAAAGTCTRATCTTGCCTTAAGGAAAACTTTCGTGCATGGGCGGAACACAAACTTTCCAAGCGTAGGGGCCGGACCTAATATTATATATTTTCAAAAATACCAAAAATACACTATACAAAGTTATAACGTAGAAGTTAAAACTTGCCTATATGCGATGCCACAAAATGATAAAGGCTGCACCTGCTGAACTTCATTATAAGACAACCAGTCAAGAAAACCAATACATACACAATCAAGATTCTAAAACCAAACAAGCAAACAAATGGAAACCATCAATAAGCCCATGTATGGGCCATGTCTAGGACTACTAAGGTGCAAAGACACAATGTACTTGACAACAGTGTGTTGCTTCTAGAAGACAAAAACAAAATTCGGTGCAAAAATCACCATGTTTCTTAGTAAATTTGAAGCATTTGAATACAGTTGAGTCGCAATCCGATCCCGCAAATAGCCATATATCCATTGTCTTGAGAAGCCCCTCATTGTACTTCAACGACTTCTTATTCAATACCTCCTCCATGTTGCTATTCCGCAGTAAACATGGCGTTCTCATCATATATGTAATTCTGGGTGTTAGCATTGGATCTGGTGCATATTGATGATTCTACTGCTCATGTATTAAGTAGCTTCAGAAGCAAATTTGGTATCACCCCATCTAAGCTCCACTCAGCTGCTGCTGCTTCTTCTTTTAAGAATGATACCACTTCCGAACAAATATGCAGAACTTCCAAACACAATCAAGAATAAATCAAATTTTATATATAATCATGATGCATCAACACTTGCACTTTAAATTCATATGTGCATGTATTTTATTACTTCTGCTAGCTACCTTTGCTTTGCCCCTCGGTTATTCATTTCATTTCCTTTTTCTTTCTTTTTATCTTTAAATACTCACATCTATGATTGCTCTTCTAGATTCATTCATTGTTATTTTCTGATCTTCTGTACTACTATTTTTGGCAGTCTAACAACAAACCACCATTCCTTCATACATTTCTTGGAAAACAAAACCTCTGCTTTCCCTTTTTCTTAATATATTAAGTTCTTTCTTCAATTCAAGTGACTCCTTGCCATGCTCATGTGGTTTAAATCAAAATAGGCATGTTATGTTCAAAAATCCTGAACAAAATATGCAGCAAGTTAATGAGTGGGCTCACCACATTTGAAAACTTGGACTGTTTATTAATCCAAACGACTACCGAACCAACATGCCATCAACCATTATTAATACCTCTAGTGGCCAATAGAGAGATTAAACTATTTGATCAAGAGCAAACACCAACTACATCCATAAAAACATTTTTTGTTTTGATGTTTACCACCATGTCAACATCATATTTCACCATGACATATTGACAATAGCATTTGGAACTATAATTGTTGCTAAATCTACCTTAAAAAATTGTAATGCTCCCTCCATGTGAAAATGTAGTGTTCACTTCAACATTTAGTTTGATACAAGTTTTGACAGTTCTTCATCTAAAACAATAAACTTTTGAGTTTTTAATAAAATATTTTTAGGGGTCATTTACCTATTGCTTATCGAGTAAGCGTTTACGGATATTACTTACCTTACCAATTGAGCATGGCAAGGAGTGAGAATCTTACCCGGTAAGATGCATAACAAGGACTAAGGAGCCGTTTATCAAACGATTACTCGGTAAGTGCTTAGCGGTAAAATTTAACACTATTATTTACTTGGCGGGTAAGATTTTAGTCCATCAAAACGACATCGTATGCAACAATTTACCCAGCAACCGCTTACCATGGTAAGAGTCATCGCCCTCACTTACCGGGTAAGACTTTTGGTCCTTACCATATTCATCCGGTGAGATAATGTTACTTGGTAAGTGCTTACCTTGGTAAGCGTTTGGTAAACGGCCCCTAAGAGGCTTATTGAGTAAGTGAACGAAAGAACTTTTACCCAGTAAGCGTTCACCAGGTTTAAGACGCTTAACAACAATCCATTTTGATGGCCAAACATGTTATGAGATAAAGTAAATGAAGGTGATGTCTCTTGCCGGTAGATGCTTACCCTGTAAGCATTTGGTAAACAACCCCTAACAGTGGAGCACAAAGAACCTCAGTCAACAATCTGTAATTAGTGAATAGTGAAGTTTTAGGAGAAAAACAGGCATTATGCAACGTTTACAAAGAGTTAGATTAGCTCAAATACAGTCAAAGTCATGCCGGGGGGAAGAAAGTGGTTGTGACAAATAGCTTCAACTTAGGTAGGGCAATCTATAGCTAAAAAAATTATCTGCATCAGATGTGATCATGCAAGGAGTTCAGCTTGCATGTTTATGADCCCATAAACCGTGTATTTAGTAGGAAATGCATACATTTCATTTGATTTATGTTTGGCTTTAGAGGTTGTTTTCTATAATCAAGAAGTGGGTCAGATCACAGACCAACAGTAAATGCACAACTAACCAAATCAGTGTTGACATTATATATAAAATTTCATAATGAGATGGGAGACAGAAGATCAAAATAGAAAAAGATGAATAAAGCAGCCTATTTCTTTTTTTAATTTTCAACAACAAAAACAGGCAAGTCCTACAAACAACTTGGGTATTGAACCCACTTCTACTACAAAACACACCATCCCTTTACAGGTTTTTATATTGATCCTTGTGCACTAAAGCTTCATGCTTAATGTAAAACAGGTTTGATGATGAAAGGCAAAAAGTTCAAAGG
>NW_020201035.1:81348-84911 GCF_001531365.2 Cynara cardunculus var. scolymus
TCAACCATTTTTGTTTGAGAAAGATTGCTAAAATGCAAGTCTGTCCACGAATATTCAACCATTGCACATTGCTCATCCTACTACTACCAGTTAATGTTTTCATGTTGATTGCAAGTCTATAGGAGTATTTGAAAGTTTGGATGCTATAAATAAACAATACACATTTAGCTATGTTAGTATATTGTACTATGACTTTGTTCTTGTAGCATGAATAAGTTTATATTTTCATCTTGTGAAGCTGTAATTTAGCACAGACCAAACCAGTCCAGTCCAAATAATCAACCAAACCAACAATTTGAATTTTTTTTTATCAAAAACAGAAACTGTTTCATATCAAGAATGCAGACCGAACAAGAATGAGTATATAGATACACACACACATGTAACAAGGTTGTTTGCTTGTTATGTTCTACACAAGATGATGCAGTCCCAAATAGAATACGTATCTTTGTAGAAGCTTCAGATACTTTCTATAAATCAGCAGTAATGGAGTGAAGCCACAAACCACGAAACAGATTCTGCACACATTTCACAACTTGAAGGTTCAAAACTTAACTGCAACATTTTGGTTCTATTTGAAGTACAATACACACACACAGAGAAAGCATATATGAAAACAGGTTGCTGCTGTATCTAAACATACACACACATTTCACCTCTGGTTGTTTCTATTTGAAGTACTATATCCTTTCATGACCAGATGAATACCAATAATCTCAAAGAAAATATAAGGTAGTAAAAAGGCATGTCAACTAAAACCGATGTTAAACAATCCTTGTCTCCAAGTAAATCAACAAAAAGCCAAGCCAAGGAAATTCAAAACCATATACTATATACTCTCCATTTGTAAGAATCTTCATGAGGGTCCATATTTTATAGCAAAAAATTCCTATAGTAATTATTGTGAGTATGGGATCCTCATAGTGAAGAAACATCTTTGAACTTCACAATTGAAACATATACGGTATCTTCCCTTCCTAGATAACACCTACCTACCAAGCCCCATAATCAAATTATGGTACTATATAAATTAACCCGATAAAAGTTTTACAATAGTCACACTTTTCACCCAAGCTACTATTGCCACATAAGAACATTAAAACATCATTAGTGTTGCATCTTTGAGGCAGGCACGCACACAAACAAAGACAAAAATGTCCACAGACCTGCTGGGATGATGTTTCATTGTGTATGGGTTATGGAGCGCTTAAGTATACTTGTTTTTCTCTGTATCCTTACCCTTGCAAGCACAGAGGTGATATCCGCGGTTTAGTAACCATATGTCTCCACAATAGAAACAAAGGCTTGCCTTTCGAAAATGAAGAACATAGGTTGAACTTTGATTTTCTTCATTAATGGCTATTTTGGTGAAATTCTTGAGTATTGATCTTGTAAACAATAATATAAACATGGTTAGATGATATTTTGATTGTTGGAATAAAGATTGAATCCAAAATATGGATTTTAGCCTATTTAGTGGTGAATTTGACAGCACCAAATCTATCCGAGATGTTGTTTTGAATGTGCGATAACGTTTTAACCGTAGCTCGGATTGCTACAATTCTGGACATTTTAGAAAGCTTATATGTAGCTCAAAACCTATCCTTTAGACACTTTTTAGAAATAAGGCTTCTAGRTTGGTTATATTTGCGTCTAAAAATTGATAAAAAGTTGATTTTGAGCTGTGAATTATAGTAAATAAAATGAGTTTAAGTTAAGTTTGGTTAAGTTATTGTTGTCGGATCTTTATGAAACTTTCGATACATATTACAGGTTTTAAATAAGATCACTTGGTTCTTCCAGAGTGACCGTTGGACGACGTTTAGACATATACGGACGTAGAGCCTAATTTGGCTCGATTTTTGAATATCGAATCAAACCAAACTGCATATGCAAGCACCTGCTGTGCAAATAAAGTTTTTTTGGTTGCAATCTTCACTTTGGTCCAGCTTTAGTAGTTCATAGTCTAGAAACTACAGGATTTGAATAGTTCCAACATCTCCAAGAATTCAATATTTGCTTCTTCCTGGTTGAATTGACATCAAGTTCTCTTCTATTGGATGGATATTCTTTTTTAAACTTCTAAACTATTTATATTCTACAATGTACAGCAGGCACATGGGTATGTATGTGCACACATGGGTATGTATGTATGCATTGCAACAGCAGCTGATCATAAGATATGCATTACAGCTGCAACTGACCATAATATGTTGCTGTTGTCATTGTTTCTCTAGGTTCAGAATCTGCTATAGGGTATGTAAAGTATATAAGTTTGGTTTAGTATATAATGTCCTCTAACACATGGGTATGTATGTACACGTAGGGGTATGTATGTATGCATTGCAACAGCAGCTGACCATAAGATGTGCATTGCAACAACAGCTGACCATAATATGATGCTGCTGTCATTATTTCTCTAGGTTCAGAATCTGCTATAGGGTATGTAAAGTATATAAGTTTGGTTTAGTATATAAAGTCCTCTAACACATGGGTATGTATGTGCACATAAGGCAATCACCATTCTGTGTGTGTGATCACTTATTTTCTTATACCTGCTGTTTGCCAAGGCACAGGGGTATGTACGCATAATATTACTTTTTCAGGTTACTGCTTTGGCAGACAGTCAGAGCTATAAGAATCTGTTTATAATGGCACACACACACTGTGCACACAACAACAATAATAGATACACACACATGCACACACTGGAACAAGGCTGTTTGGTTGTTGTTTTCTACACAAGATGATACAGTCCCAAACAGAATGCAGTGTGTGAACAGGGGTAATATGTTTATAAACTCCTTGTTTACTCACTTGGTTATTATCTATTTCTCTCGACATACTTAAACGTTTAAATTTACTCAACCATTACATCAACATATGGTAGAGCAGTTAAAGACTTTTAAACATATAACATACACAGAGATAGAGATGACGTGTAAACCAAAACACATAAACATGTAATGATATTTAGCTTCAAAAATGAAAAATAGTGGATGAGAAAGCCACATGTGTTTCCTTGACAGTGTATCTGGCTAGCAAATATTTCTTTTCTTCAGCTGTAAGTAGTTGGTGTTCAGGAACTAAAATATGATCTTTAACATTCACCAACAATTCTGCCTCCTGTAATTGAAAACCATAGCATCATTAGCAATTGCATGCTTGAAAGATCACCAAACGACAGAAGCACCAGTTGTACAATTACATTAAAATAGGGTAGGAGTTGCAATAAAAATGTTGAATCAACACACAAAAGGAAGTAACAACAACATAAAGAGGAAACAAAAATTAATTATCTGTATCGAAAGGAGAGTGAACCAACACACAGTAGTGAATCGATGGAGATGAGTGATGGAGTCTTTGAGCTTGACGACCCCTTCTGTGGTGACTCCTCTACAACTTTGCCTTTACCTTTGCCTTTAGGCTCTGGTGCCTTTTCTTTGCCTTTTGAGAACAATGCAGCTGTAGAGTCCACAATCTTGACACCTCTAGCAGGAGTCTTCTTTGGCTCATCTTTCTTCTCAGCCTTCTTCTCCCCCTCATGACGATCATGGTCATCA
>NW_020201035.1:84956-88505 GCF_001531365.2 Cynara cardunculus var. scolymus
GCCTTCTTCATTTTCTTAATGACCTCTTCTGCGAGCACAGAGGCGTGGCTTATGTCTATCTCTGTCGACCACTTCAACTTGGAGACGCTTCTGTAGATTTCGCTTCTAAGGAGGTCTCCCTCTTTCACGAGCTGGGAAGTGCAGTCTCTGATCACCGTGTTGGAGGCTCGGGCCCCTTTAAGAAGTTGGTTTGTATGTTTGTGCACGATGTATCCCAGAGCTTCAACCATCGCATCTAGCTCTCTACGAGTGGCTAGATGGTTGATATTGGCCCTGGATGACTTGGTATCCATGCCGTAAGTGACTGCAGAAGCGAACATTTGCTTGATTTCGTCTTTGAATTTGGAGTAGTCCGTATAGCCTGCAAAGACGAAATCAGCGGCAAACTGGGCGGCCAACTCTGATAGTTCTGTCTTCAACGTCTGGATTGAAGAAGGATTGAGGGTCAGAGCATTGAACGCCTTTGTGAGATCATCCATCTGTAGGACAGAGCTCTGAAGGGTTGAGAGTGTTGTCTTGAGTTCTGCCGTTGTAGAGCTCAACTCCTTCAGAGCCTCTGTGATGGGGGCGAGGTCTTCTGTCATCGTGTGAGAGATGAACAAGCTTTTCAACTTGTCCATCTTTTGGAATACCGCTGTGGCGAAGGTTTGAAGCTCCCCCTTCGTCACGTAGGCATCCTGGGTACCTAGATCACCAACACATGGTGACCTAGTAGCCTCGGAGCGTGAGGCGCCCTCAGTGACTGGTTTTTCGTAGTCTGCTCGACGACTTCCATGGGATCCTCGTACATCTCCAAGAGGAAAGCCTACCCGTGTTCTGTCGATATCGTGCCTTGTAGGTTTAGAGCCTAACATGGCAGAGGGATCGAGTGTAGACATTGGGCGTTCTAGACCCTCTATCGCGGTGACTCTCACATGTGCCTCTGAAGCACATTCTGGTTGGTCACTCATGTGTGGAGAGGCAACAGATGCCTCTCTGGGAGTGGCGAGTCCTTGGGCGATGGGACTCTTGTATTAAAACCTTCATCCTTTTGAGAGGATGTAGGAGTAGAAGGTGGTTGCCCAGCTGTGCGATCGACAGAGGACTGAAGAATGTCCTCTGCGAGGTTAGGTTGGGTTGGGTTTGGCGTGTGCGCGCCTTGTTTAATAGAGGATCCCTCTAGAACAGGGCCCCTAGAAGTGTGGGTAGCACTGGGAGGAGGACTAGGATGTGTACCTTAGGTATCTTTTTCTCCCTCTCTAATCTCCACTTCTTCTTCTTCTTCTTCGTCTAAGACGACTTATGTCCCCAACACTGTTACGTCGATTGGCGCTTTGAACTCCTGTTGGAGGTTGAAAATGACATCATGGATCTGCGCTGTTGGAGACTCCTCTTGTACGACCTTGCGCAACCTTCTGCGCTTGGGAGTAGTAGCCTCTGCAGGGCTTTCTTCGATTGCCGCCTCTGTGACTACAACCTCTGTCGGTTGGGCCTTTTTGGTTTTCTTCTTTTTAGGTTTCTACAGAGGACTACTTGGGCCCTCTTCTTCTGCAGGCCYCTTTTTCTCCTTCTTCTTCACAGAAGAGTCGGCACCCTTCTGTGTCTTCTTGATCTTCTTTGGTGGGGGACTTGGGATTCTAGGACCAGCCTCACTCACCTTACCAGCCACTTGTGGCTCCTCCATACGTCCCTCAACCCTCATTTTTTTCAATTTTCTCACCTAGGAGGATTCCTATTCATGGTGGGTTTCAAGGACCGGCTCTGGCCTCCTGAATCCACGTCTATAGGCCTTCCTATATCCTTTACTAAGGTACCTGAGCATGGCTTTGGATAAGGGTCTGGGGCTTCTGTACCCTTGCTCATGCTCAGTTGGGTGGAATTCTTTGAATGGGTACAACCTTGCGTTGGGCTCCACAGAGGGTAGCTTTGCTGCTATCAGATCTCCAAAGACGAGACCAAGGAACCGTTGTAGAATGAGGTTTGGTTGGTTTATGTCTTCCTTGGCCTTCTTTTGCTCTTTGACCTTGGACTTTTCTCCCCTTTGAGTTGCACATTTTTTCTTGATCAATCCAACCATATCCTCGAATATTAGCTGTGCGTAATCCAGAGGTAGGTTGAAGTAGATGCCATACACAATTGAAAGCATAGCATGACACGTCTGGTCGTGACTTCCCACCTTCCCTGTTAAGCAACTGTTTACTATTGAGAACAGGGTGTTCCAGACAGGGGGTAGTCCTTTGCGCTTGAACTGAGTCCGTTTGACGATTGGGGTCGCATAGGAGTGGAATTCAAGGAATTTAATCAATTCCTCATCTGTCGGGTTAGCAGCAAAAGCATCCAATTGAAGAGCTTCCAAAGAAGGTAAGTGCAGGGCAGTTCGTAATTTATCCACATTCAGTTCCAATGGTACCAAGGATTTATTGGTAGGGTGAGAGGCGTATCCCACAATGCATAGACCTGTATTGTCCAGTGTTGTGATGTATGAGCTTAGGAGAAATTAGGTTATGTAGGTCTCGGGAGTCGGTTTGGTAGCAGATAGGGCATAGAAGAGAGGATGGTTTCTTAGAATTTCGAGTAAAGGAAAGGTAAATTCAGAGAAACCTGTAGTTGAAGGGACGAAGTAGTAGTTGTTTGGTTTCTTGACGAGCACGATCTTCTCGTAACGGTTTTGAACGAATGACAGTGCGTGAGATGTCAGTGCTTGAGCCTGAGTGACTTCGTTGTCACTCGAAACGTTGACGGATTGAGCAGATGCGGATGAGGAAGATATTTTGCAAGTTTTGTATGAAGGTTCGTAAGTTCAGGTTCGCCGGAGAATATGAGAGTGATAAAGGTTTTTTGATTGGGGGGAAAGGAGTATTTATAGTGAGAATTTTGAATTGAACCGTTTTATGATACGCCGTGTTGTGAGGACGCGCGATTGATGACGTGCGCCCTCTTTTCTGACACACACGTGTTGGTTCTTACCCTTATCCACAGAACCACGCGCACCATATCAATAGACAAGAACTATTAAGAGAGTTCTGTCAGAGATCTAAGGGTAGCAAAGCCTCTGTGATATGTGTCGGTCCTTCTTATAATGTTACACCTTTTTATTACCTAAACGGTTTTGAAAATCCATAGAGAGATGAGTACTTGCTCAGTTCAAATCCACAGAGCCTCTGTTAGAAGCGCCAGAGGTTCTGATGAATTGTCCTCTGAGAACAAGATACTTCAAGAGGTTTTGGCACCTTCTGTGGTTTGATTTTCATTTTAAAATTCCCCCTCTGAACCAGCTTCCATGGCTTCCCCTAGAAACAAAAACCATTTAAAATCCTAAGAAGAAGTGTCGACAGAGGGTTCGTTCAAAGAGCCTCTGCAAGTGATCACAGAGGTTATGTGAAAACACTTCTGTGACTAAAAACGTTTTTCTTCTTCAAAGGTTTTATTATTTTTAAGCTCATACTCCCCCTCAAACCTTGCAAGACTCTGCGAGGTTAAACCTGTTAACTAAAAAATCAAGTGAAAGGTTATTCAAGAAATAAAACTATATACACAATGAAATTTAAAAGAAAAATATATACAATTAAG
>NW_020201036.1:0-1839 GCF_001531365.2 Cynara cardunculus var. scolymus
AGTATTGTATTTACTTTGCTTTTAACATAATATCTATCAATAAAAATTGTCATTTTAATCAACAATGTTTCATTAAATAGATTATTTTAAAATTCAAGTGATAATTATTTATTGATTATAAAAAGTAATTATATATCGTAATTATTATATTTTAATAAAATAATGTAATAATAGATATATATATTATTTTATTATTTTTATAATGTTAAAGATGTTTTTTGTTTGTTTTTTGGTGTGCGATTGAAGTTGTTGTTTTTAGTGTTCAAGGGACCCATAAACTTTTTAGTTTTTATTAGCGGTTGGGTTGGAGATGCCCTTCATGAAATGAAAAATACAACTTAAAATATTCACATGATAAAACAAATGAATGTGAAACTATCACATTATAAAACAAATATATGTGAAACAATATCTTAAATTCTAACATTTGATGGGAAACAAATCATGTAAAAGATATTTTCAAATCGATTCTCACAGGTTTGTAACTTTTTTTATGGTTCTCATTTGATTTGGACCATGTGTGTGTGTATGTATATATATATATATATATATATATATATATGCGTGTGGGGGAAGGAGAAATGTCAGTTGGTTTTAATATAAGTCAAAAAATAAAATAAAATGATTTATATATAGATGCATATATACATATATATATATATATATTAATGATTTTAATAAGATATTTATGTTTTATATTATATAAAATGATTTATATATATTGTTTATCGAAATTTAAAAAATGAAAAGTTTTAACAATTTAATGTGTTGAAAATATTTAAAAATAACTGAAAAATGGGGAAAAAAACAAAAAAGAAGTTTCAACAATTAATGTGTTGAAAACGTTTTAACTAAAAATAAAAAGGAGAAAAAAAAAGATAAATATGAAAGATAGATTCTCATTAAATTTGGATTTTACCTTTATGAGAATACTAGTTGTGTATCCGTGCAATATGGCGGAATATCAAGTTGTATTGTGAATCGAGAAACAGACGACTCAATACTCAGTATATCTCACTCAAAATCAGGGACTAAGTCGATAAGATGTACACATGTATTCATGTGCCTAAAGTGATAAAGTGGCTATACCCCTACCTAATGCGGGACTTAACTTCGGTTTGTTTAGCCAAACACTTGCCAGATAAAGCTCTTATCAGTAAGATTCAACACTACTTACTTTATCGAGTAAGATCGGAGTCCATCAAAATGGTATCATATGAGATATCATATGAAACAATTTACCCGATAAGCGTTTATCGAGTAAAAGTCTTCATTCTCACTTACCAGGTAAGACTCTCCATCCTTATCATTGTTGTTACTGGGTAAGATTCTTAACCTTTGCAACGTTCATCTGGTAAGGTAAATAACCTGGTAAGTGCTCACAATCCACGTAAGTGTTCGATAAACAGCCCTTTAATTGTTGTTATAATCAAACCACAAAATATATTTTATTCCTTTTTATCTTAAGCCAACCACGAGCGAGACAAATAATATAATGTTGAAATAATATAATGTTGAAGTATAAGAGTTTTTTTGCCTAAAAATTGATCAGCCAAAAATAGGAATGAACTTTTAAGATTGATAAAAACAATAACACTAAACCAATAAATTACCCAATCAACGATAACAACCCATTTTATCATACATGTTTGGTGCATCTTACAGAACTTATCCGTACCCAACCATAGAAATGCCAATAAATAAAAAATCATATACGTAACCAAATACATTTTCGTTCAAAACTATCATCAAACCTAAAATCAAACAAATTGTAACAGCATTCCATGTAACATCCAACTTACTAAAAGCCCATTTAAGTTGCTAAGCATGTTTAATTAA
>NW_020201036.1:4364-4490 GCF_001531365.2 Cynara cardunculus var. scolymus
TTTGGGACCAGAGGCCCTCTGGACGACCAGAGCCTCTGGTTGTATAGACCAGAGCCTCTAGTTGTATTGTGTTATGAGTCCTTTGGGACCAGAGGCCCTCTGGACGACCAGAGCCTCTGGTTGTAT
>NW_020201036.1:7260-9768 GCF_001531365.2 Cynara cardunculus var. scolymus
CCAGCTGCATTTATGGACTTAATGAATCGAGTATGTCGTTCGATGCTCGATAAGTCTGTAATTGTATTCATTGATGACATTCTTGTGTACTCGAAGTCTGAGACCGATCACGCAACACACCTACGACAGATGCTGGAGTTGTTGAGAAAAGAACGACTTTATGCTAAATTTTCAAAATGTGAATTTTGGCTACGTCAGGTACAATTCTTGGGACATATCGTGTCTGGTGATGGTATCTCTGTGGATCCTGCCAAGATTGAAGCAGTGCAAAAATGGGAGCAACCCAAGAATGCCTCAGAGATTCGGAGTTTTCTTGGTCCAGCGGGATATTACCGACGTTTCATTCGGGATTTCTCTAAGATTTCTGTTCCTCTCACTTCTCTTACCTGCAAGGAGGCAAAATTTGTGTGGACCAAAAATCAAGAAAAGGCATTTCAGACTTTGAAAAATTGTTTGACACACGCACCAATTCTTTCTTTACCTGAAGATAGTGAGGATTTTGTAGTTTATAGTGATACCTCACGATTAGGACTTGGTTGTGTATTGATGCAGAAGGGAAAGGTCATCGCTTATGCGTCACGTCAATTGAAGGAATACGAAAAGAATTATCCCACTCATGATCTTGAGTTGGCAGCAGTGGTCTTTGAACTTAAATTGTGGCGCCACTATATTTATGGCACAAAATGTCAACTCTACACCGATCATAAAAGTCTAAAATACTTGTTCGATCAACATACTTTGAATATGCGTCAGCAGCATGCAATGGAGCTCATTAAGGATTTCGACTGTGAGATACTCTATCATCCGGGTAAAGCCAACGTAGTGGCGGATGCTTTAAGTCGGAAAGCATACACGAATTCTGTATGTTATACTATCACTCATATGTCTATGAAAACCAATCTGTTCGATGATATACGAAAATGGCAGCACGAGGCTTTGAAGCCTGAGCATGTCAAGTCAGAACGGATGGTGGGTCATGTCGACTCTTTATCTGAAGACTCTCGTGGCTTGAAAGTCTTTAAGACCCGAATCTGGGTCCCTAAATTTGGTGGTGCACGAGATACTATATTGACTGAGGCGCATAAATCAAGAATGTCTATCCATCCAGGAAGCACTAAGATGTACTACGATCTTCGTACCGATTACTGGTGGCCGGGGATGAAAACCGATATTGCACATTTTGTTGAGCAGTGTATTACCTGTATGAAAGTGAAGCTGAGCATCAAAAGCCATACGGGAGTTTACAGCCTTTAGAGGTTCCAGTGTGGAAATGGGAGGAGTTAACAATGGACCTAGTTACGAAGTTGCCAAAGACTCAGCGACAACATGATAGTATTTGGGTCATTGTGGACTGGTTGACGAAATCTGCGCATTTTCTTCCCGTTCTAGAATCGTATCCATTGGATAAGTGGGCGCGACTTTATGTTGATGAAATTATCGCTCGACATGGTATACCGACTAAAATCATCTTTGATCRTGATTCACGTTTCACGTCTAAATTCTGGTCGGGGTTACAACGAGAACTTGGGACGCAGTTGGCCTTCAGCACCGCGTATCACCCTCAAACTGACGGACAATCTGAGCGCACAATTCAGACTTTAGAGGATATGCTTCGTGCCTGTATTTTAGAGTTCGGTGGTAGCTGGGATACTCATCTACCATTAATTGAATTTTCTTACAACAATAGCTATCATTCAACAATTGGAATGGCACTGTTTGAGGCCCTGTACGGCCGTAAGTATCGTACGCCTCTGTGTTGGAGAGAAACCGAAGAAAAGATACTTGCTGGACCCGAACTTGTACAAATCACACACGACAAAATACAGGTGATTCGAGAGAGAATGAAAGCGGCTCAGGACCGACAAAAGTCATACGCTGATCRCCGWAGAAGACCGATCGAGTTCTCAGTCGAAGATTTGGTCATGTTAAAGGTTTCCCYGTGGCGTGGAGTATTACGGTTTCGAAAGAAAGGAAAACTCAGTCCTCGTTTTATTGGTCCATTCAAGATTATTGAACGGGTCGGGAAACAAGCTTACCGTTTAGAATTACCCGAAGAATTAGCGGGTATACATGATGTTTTCCATGTTGGTTATTTACAAAAATGTTTGGGCAAACATGAGGAAGTAGTGTCATTGTCGGAAATTAAGATAAATGAAAAGCTTCGATATGCCGAAGAGCCTGAAAGTATCTTGAAAGAGCGGACAGTGAAATTGGGCAATAAAGAGGTAGATTTGGTATTAGTGAAGTGGAAACATCATCACGGGTTAAATTGGACGTGGGAACGCAAAGACGAGATGATGGCTAAGTACCCTTCATTAATTCCGCAACCATGATTTCGGGGACGAAATCTTCAAAAGGGGGAGGTATTTGTAACATCCAACTTACTAAAAGCCCATTTAAATTGCTAAGCATGTTAATTAATCTAGTATAGTATTTTATGGATTAGTACTTACTTAAGTTAGAATGGAATATGGACTTCTGGATCGAGTTAGAGGCTGGAATTTTATA
>NW_020201036.1:11323-16994 GCF_001531365.2 Cynara cardunculus var. scolymus
GACCAGAGCCTCTGGTTGTATTGTGCTATGGGCTCTAAGTCCTTCGGGACCAGAGGCCCTCTGGTTGTATAGACCAGAGGCCCTCTGGTTGTACTGCTCTCTGGACGAAGTTCTGGCAAATTCTTGGAGCTAACGGTCTAATATTTGTTTTTTTTTATAAAATATATATAATTATAAGCTTTGGTATAATCTCACTAAGCCTTGTCGCTTATTTTTTTTAGAATAAATTTTCTTTCAGGAAAGTCGGTAGCTGCACAAGGGAAAGATAAAACAGTTTAGATCTGCTTGTGGGATTCCGGATCCTAGATATCTTTTGGTACTTGTTATGCATATATCATTTTGAGTTGTACCTATGTATGTAATACTTTTGGGTAGATATATCTGTGCTTTTGGACCCGACTTATAGTACCGAAAATCATCGGTTGCAGGCTATGTTATTATATTTTGATTTAAATCTATAACATATATCCCGTATTTGCTTGGAGATTGTTTTATGGAAAAATCTTTTGGGTAAATAGTTTTTTTTATTAAGAATTAGCGTAACCGATGTTACATTCCATTACAATGATCAATGTCAAGATTCCATGAAATCACATTCCTCAGGCATCTCATTGAAAAGTTTCCTTACTTCTTTAGTTTTATGGAAATTTTTAAACACCAGGACAATTAATTTCTCCAGCAAGAGTGTTAAAATCATATAAAATGTATGCATACTTTTGCTCTAGATAATGTTGCTTCACTATCACAGTGCAAAGGAATGGTTGGCATCAGTTGTGGCCACACCTTTATGTCCAATAACATGCTACTTCCTTGCTTGTTACTGCAAATGCTAAAAACTCGGCTTCCATGGTTGAGTGTGTAATACATGTCTATTTCTTAGATGCCCAAGAAATAGCTCCACCTCCAAGCATAAAGATCCAACTATTAGTTGATTCATTATCATTATCACTAATCCAACTAGCATCAAAGTATCCTTCTAGAATTGCAAGAAAATTACTATAATTAAGATCAAACTTTTTTAGTTCTTTTCAAATATCCAAATACTCTACCAATTGCTTCCCAATATTGCAAACTAGGATTACACGTAAATCTAGAAAGCTAGCATACAACAAATGCCATATCAGGCGTAATACAATGTCTTGCATACATAAACTACCTATTGCACTAGCATATTCAAGTTGTGCAATCGCACGACCATTATTCTTGCTAAGCATACAAGAATTATCAGAAGGGATATTAGCTTTCCTTAAGCTTTAAATGATTAAACTTATCAAGCATTTTCTCAACATTATGAGATTGACTTAAGAATAACCCCCAAAATAGTATCAACTTCATCAAATCCTTCATTTGTAAACATGAATTCAAATAACTCTTAGTTTCATTAACCCCTTTCACGTTAGTTCCAATGATTAACATATCATTCACATAAAGTCATACAATGGCTCCATAGTCATTCGCAAAGTTAGAACATATGCATATGTTAGTAGAGATATGCATAAAAACATGAGATAAGATAGCATTATCAAATTTTTCATGCCATTGCTTGGGCGCTTACATTAGACCATATAAAGACTTAGTTAACTTACAAACTTTGTATTCATTACCAGGAAGTATAAATCCTTCCGGTTACCTCATGTACACTTTTTCATCTAAATCACCATTCAGAAAAGTTATCTTTACATCCATTTGATGTATATGTAAATTATATATTGACGATAAAGACAAAATTACTCTAATGGATGTAATTCTAGCTACTGGTGCATAAGTATCAAAATGGTCTCTTCCTTCTCATTGACTAAAACCTTATGCAACGAGTCTAACTTTGAAAGTTTGAATGGATCCATCAGTATCATGTTTCATTCTAAATACCCATTTATATCCGGCTGCCTTTGAACAAGGAGGCGAATATGATAATACTCAAGTCTTATTTGCCATTAATGAGTTCATTTCATCATTAACAGCTTCCTTTCAAAAAGCAGAATTTTTAGAAGCCATTACTTCTTGATATGTTTTATGATCCTCTTAAACACTAGATAAAATAGGTATCTTACTGGTCAAAATATCTCTATTTCCTTCCACAAAAAGAGATATATCATGGGGATTAATGAAGCCCGGACCCAAATTTTTTTTTCTTTCCTAGCCCTTTCACTTCTTCTAAGTTTAGTAGAACTTTTAGGTACGGTTCTTTTATGGCTAGAAGGATCCACCAAGTTTCTTGAAGTGGGACTAAGATTCATCAAGTTGTGTAGAATCACGCTTAAATTTAGTTTCAAATAATTCAACATCTCTAGATTATAATGTAACATTTGAATCCAAATCCAAAAGTCTATAAGCTTTTGAATTTTCAGCATATCCCACAAATACACTTTTCAAAGTTTTAGGTCCTCATTTAATTTTCTAGGAGCGGGGACTTTATAATATACAAGACATCCCAAAACTCTTAGATTACTAAAAATAGGCTTTCTACTACTCCATATTTAATATGGAGATTGTTTTAGTTTATTAGATGGAACTCAATTATGTATATGACACACAGTTAGTAATGTTTCATCCCATAAGTTGAGTGGCATATTAGAGTTTACAAACATAGCATTTACCATGTCAACCAAAACTCCATTCTTTCTTTCTACCATATCATTTTGTTGAGGTATTGGTCGGTTATATCTCACACCTTTAGACAAAGGAATTGGGCCATAAAGCAAGTATACAATACGACCCAATGTCGTCTTTCCAAGTAATAAAGTGGTACAAGTACCGGATTATCATCCACGGATATTGTAGCCAAAGTTAAATGAGAGTCCAATGAAAGAGATGATTTCAGATGACGATTTTGAAAACTTCACTTTGATGTTAAGGTGAATTAAAACAGAATACAAAATATATAAAGATAGCAAGGGTGTAAGACTTAAGGTGAGACCCAAACACAAATTCCAGTAGCCAATGCTGTAGGAATGCTATAACAAGCAGTGTTTCAAAACTTAGTTCCACCATCTATTTTGAAGGTATTCCTCTCGGATTTCACCATTGCACTATATTATAGATTTCAACCCATATCTTTATGTGGTATCTAGACCAGGGATAGTGACAAGATGGTGTCTTCAAAATATATGGATAAACAAATCTCTTTGTTAAAAATCACTCTCTCTAGTTGATTCTCATATCATTCAATTTGGCGTGTGTTCTAGATAGTTCATCTCTGAATCTATCGCACTTTGACACTTTTGAAGAGTGACCAACCCGTCGGAAGTTAAGGGGGTGTTTGGGATTGCTTATTTAAAACAACTTATACTATTTTGTAAAAGTGCTTATTAACTTATGTGGTATCAAATCGGAGTTAAATAAAACAGGGTTAAAATTGTAAACTGGTAATAAGCAGTTTTTCATAAGTCAGGAATGATTAACTTATCAAAAACAACTTATTACCGGTTTGACACAGGTATAAGCAATTTTTTTTCCTTATCCAAACACCTAAAAACAGCTTATCACCGATGCCAGATTGAAATAAGTTAAAAAACAGCTTTTATAAGCAATCCCAAACACCCCCTAAGTTTGAAAAACATAAATGACAAGTCTCATTGTCGGCAACTTTCTCAAGTCTACCTCTTATATCATTCAAGTTGACGTGCATTCAATGGCTTATCTCTAAGTCCATGGCACTTTAACACTTTCAAAGCGATCAACCCGTCAAGAAGTGTGCTTGGTTTTTATAAAAACTCGAATGAAGCAATGGAACGTTGTTTATGAAAACACTTAGCTACTTTCTTTTGGTTTGAAAATCTCACCTTTCCGTCTCACACCCAAGCTATAAAAGCTTAGCTACTCATAACGGAAAGTAAATTATAAGTAAAATAAATGACGGAAAGTAAAGACATAAATATAAAGAACATAAAATAAATGACGAGAAAATAAATGACGGAAAAGTAAATGACGAGAAAGTAAATTACGAGAAAGTAAATAGCGGAAATTAAATAACGGAAAGTAAATAACAATAAACGTAAAGAGAGTTATACCAAACTTGAAGTTCATAGCCTTTCATAAATCCAAGATGAGTCATTCAAAACCAAGTTTTTTTGTGTGAACCATAGGTTAGCATTCCCTTTTCTTTGTTAAGCTCAAACACAATCATATTTTTAGGATCAATAGGGCTTATAGGGTTTACTCTTTTTGGCATTTATTTTCTCTCATAGCATTTTTCCTTCTATACTCCACTTATAAATTTTTCAATTTTTTTGGGCACTTTGGCCTCTTTTTATTGGAGTGTGCACATAGCCCCTATGGAACTTTCGTTGTGCTTTTTCAAAACACATAGCCCCTATGGGACTTTTGTTGTGTTTTTTCCAAGACCTTTCTTTGATAAGGAGTGAAATTAGAGCTTTGCTCTTTTGTATTGACTTTTTGTCCTTATATAAACTCCTCCCCCAAAATTGAATACGACAATGTCCTCATTGGAGATTTGTGGGGTAAACAGTGTTTGAAAGGTGCAAGTGGCTTATAATGATCATAGAAAAGAAGGCCTATCTCATTTCCTAATGTGGATTGTGTGATCAAAGTGTTTCCCAAAAAGGGTTTTGCTAGTTCTAGCAAGAACAAAATACCTTGATTGAATGACAAGTAATCAATAGAATTATTGGGGCTATGATCCCATGTGTAACAGTCCTCAAATCAGGTGATCTTGCATAAAAATAAGACTAAAAGCTAAACCGAGTGCATTATATGTTGAATTCTCAACACATATCAAGTATATATGGAGCACTAACTTGGTGTATTAATCTATGATCCTCACAAAAGCTAGTGAAATTAGTAGGAAAAATATTCCCTGCCTCTATCACTACGTAAAATCTTGAGTTTCTTTCCCTTTTGTGTTTCAACCATGGATTTATATATTTGAAACAGATTAAAAGCTTGATCCTTAGTTTTCATCAAATAGACATATGTATATCTAGAACGATAATCAATAAAGGTAATAAAATATCGACATCCACCTCGAGTAAGAACACCAGCAGGAGGATCCTTCTTTCGTTTCGCATTTCTCATCGGACAAATCAAGTCAAGGAATCCAATATTAAGTTCACAAATATCATAATGTACAAGTTCTAAATTTTCAGAATTTCGTTCTATCTTTAGAAATGGTTTTCTTTTCATATTTTCTTGCACACATATTTCATATTTATCTTTGTGTTCATTATTGTAAGAAATTAGACCATTTTTACACATGAACTTCATATTTGACAATTAACATGTGATAAATGATTATGCCAAAGATTAAAACTTTAACATTAAATATGATAATTAACATTAAAAAATGACACATCAAAGTAGTTAGAACTATATATTTTATTAATACTTAGCTTACACATCCTATCCAAGCATAACCCTTCTCAACAAATGAAATTACTTTGGATAGAATCACTTTGTCTGATTCTATCACAACCTTTAAACCCTTCTTACATAGAATAATCCCAGAAACAAGATTCTTCCTAATGCTTAGAACGTATAAAACATCAGTAAGTACATGTCACGCCTCAATTTTTTTCTCTTATTTCTTTCGAGTGCCGTGACGTCATTCTTAATAACTTATGTCTTGAACAAAAATACGAACTTAAAATTTCAAACACACATAATATGTTTAACATAATTCGTTACATAATTGCGGAAGCGTAAAATACTTTAA
>NW_020201036.1:17439-18029 GCF_001531365.2 Cynara cardunculus var. scolymus
CCCGTACGGTGGACGAATCTTGCCGAATCATACTAGTTGCATATCATTTATTTGCAATACTCACTCATTAATGCAAATCTCATCGTGACATGCAATATACATCTCATGCAAGTGACAACATAAATCACATATGCATCATCGTCATTTTTCACATTGTACACATACTTGAATATCATATTGATAATAACAAGTCATCATAATCTTTCTCATCAACATCACCTATCATATCATGCATATATTTAAATGCACATCAATATAATCAAGTTATCATCATATGCATATAAACACATCATGCATATATCATGGATAAAATACTTTTTTAATAATCATGTATATATCCCATAAAAATCGCATAATGTACTCACCTGATAACGAAGATTGCTTAACTAACGTCGCTGACTGGTAATCTACAATTTATAATAGCAAATAGCATATAGATGATTAATTTCTCCCAAAGGCTAACATAAAAGTCAACTTATGGTCAACTACGTCGGCTGTAACAGCCGCGATGCGGGTGTGTCACTCGTCCCACATCGGTTGGGAAGGAGAACGAAGCACTCCTTATAAGGGTGTGGATACCTTCTCTAGCA
>NW_020201036.1:19154-20177 GCF_001531365.2 Cynara cardunculus var. scolymus
ATACGAACTTCGGTTCATGCCCACGCCAGGAGAAAACCGTGCGGCTACCGTGGCCGGTTAGGTGCGGGTTAGTCAAAGCGGACAATATCTTGCTACGGGGTTCTGGGGGCGTTACATCGGCTAGGGTCAACCTTGGTCAACTATGCTTAAGAACGTTCCTCACATCAACTAAAATTATAGGAACGTGAGTTCCGACATAAGGTGTATCGTCTAGCTATATGTCTTAAAACTATATCACAAACGCTTTTAGGACCATCGCCCCTCTGGTTGTATTGACCAGAGCCCCTTTGGTTGTATTGACCAGAGCCCCTCTGGTTGTAAACCATACTTAGAAAATAATTCAACATCCAGGACCAGAGCCCCTCTGGTCTTTCTTCCAGAGCTTCTGGTCTTCATGACCAGAGCCGCTGGTTTTACTAAAAAGACTTAGAATATTTTTCAACACAGGACCAGAGCCCCTCTGGTCTCTCTTCCAGAGCTTCTGGCTTCACGACCAGAGCCTCTGGTCCTACACGTACACTTAACAAAATTAAGGGATTTACTTTTCATCGCCTCTGGTCTTATTGACCAGCGCCTCTGGTCCTACACGGACACTTAACGAAATTAAAGGATTTACTTTCCATCGGTTCTGGTCCTATTGACCAGCGCCACTGGTCTTACACGAACACTTAACGAAATTAAGGGTTTTTATAGAGGACCTAAACACGAAGCTAACCATAAAAGAACATGAATGCTAGTTGAGTATTTTACCTCTAATCGACGAAAAACGAAGATTTCGGATGGGGACTTTCGAGCTCCGATTTCTCTGCCGATTCTCAACGAAAGTTTGGATGAAAACTCTAGAGCAAGGTGTAGCCTATATATATATATATATATTGAGATTTTTGTCCTAATAGTTGAATACTCCGACCAATAGGGAGCTTCAAAGGAGAGGTCGATTTCGTATCTCTAAATTTGCAGATTTGATGCATATTTACAAAACAGGTCCTTCTGCATTTGCAGGTCTGATGCATATTTACAAAA
>NW_020201036.1:21562-22227 GCF_001531365.2 Cynara cardunculus var. scolymus
TGCATATTTACAAAACAGGTCCTTCTGATTTGGACGTGCTTACATCTGACCCAACAGAGGTCGTTTTCGCACTTCTGACATTTACCACTAGACCCCTCCTGACGTAATATCTTACATTTTTGGTCCAATAATTAAAAGAAAACACTTTTTCTTATTTTTCTTTTTGTCTTTCTCTTCATTATTTATTTATTTAAGATTTCTATAATTATTTCCTTAACTAACCACATAAATATTTTAACACCTTAAATAAAAATTATATATTTAAAGACCCATACAATATATATATATATATTTAAAATTTTGGGTTTTACAACTCTCCCCCCCTTGAAAGAAAATTCCGTCCTCGGAATTTCTACTTAATTTTTGGCATACTTATATTTTATATTTATTTCAGATTTCTTCTATCATAAATGAATTTTTTTTTTGGTCAATCAGTATTCTTATTCTAATCATCTATTCATTTCAGTCTTACATGTATGGCCAATTCACACTTATTATAACTTAATCCTCTAATGTCCATAATAACAATTAAATCTCAAATTTTCAACCACTGATTGGAAGCACGTCAATAATATGCCTAGTAATCAAAGTATATTTATCACCAATGATAATCTTTAAATTGTGACAAGGTAATTCAACTAAAAACAATTGAACTTAAGGCATAC
>NW_020201036.1:25842-27212 GCF_001531365.2 Cynara cardunculus var. scolymus
CCAAGACCTCGGAATTGCAAGCCCTCCTTTCATGTCCAACCCACCCCGTACGGTGGACGAATCTTGCCGAATCATACTAGTTGCATATCATTTATTTGCAATACTCACTCATTAATGCAAATCTTATCGTGACATGCAACATACATCTCATGCAAGTGACAACATAAATCACATATGCATCATCGTCATTTTCATATTGTACACATACTTGAATATCATATTGATAATAACAAGTCATCATAATCTTTTTCATCAACATCACCTATCATATCATGCATATATTTAAATATCATGCACATCAATATAATCAAGTTATCATCATATGCATATAAACACATCATGCATATATCATGGATAAAATACTTTTGTAATAATCATGTATATATCCCATAAAAATCGCATAATGTACTCACCTGATAACGAAGATTGCTTAACTAACGTCGCTGACTGGTAATCTACAATTTATAATAGTAAATAGCATATAGATGATTAATTTCTCCCAAAGGCTAACATAAAAGTCAACTTATGGTCAATTACGTCGGCTAGGGTCAACCTTGGTCAACTATGCTTAAGAACGTTCCTCACATCAACTAAAATTATAGGAACGTGAGTTCCGACATAAGGTGTATCGTTTAGCTATATGTCTTAAAACTATATCACAAAAGCTTTTAGGACCATCGCCCCTCTGGTTGTATTGAGCAGAGCCCCTCTGGTTGTATTGACCAGAGCCCCTCTGATTGTAAACCATACTTAGAAAATAATTCAACATCCAGGACCAGAGCCCCTCTGGTCTCTCTTCCAGAGCTTTTGGTCTTCACGACCAGAGCCTCTGGTTCTAAACCACACTTGGAATATATTTCGACATTCAGGACCAAAGCCCCTCTGGTCTTTCTTCCAGAGCTTCTGGTCTTCACGACCAGAGCCTCTAGTTCTAAACCACACTTAGAAAATAATTCGACATTCAGGACCAGAGCCCCTCTGGTCTCTCTTCCAGAGTTTCTGGTCTTCATGACCAGAGCCTCTGGTTGAACCAACTAGACTTAGAATATATTTCAACACAGGACCAGAGCCCCTCTGGTCTCTCTTCCAGAGCTTCTGGCTTCACGACCAGAGTCTCTGGTTGAACCAACCCATACTTAGAATATAATTCAACATTCAGGACCAGAGCCCCTCTGGTCTCTCTTCCAGAGTTTCTGGTCTTCATGACCAGAGCCGCTGGTTTTACTAAAAAGACTTAGAATATTTTTCAACACAGGACCAGAGCCCCTCTGGTCTCTCTTCCAGAGCTTCTGGCTTCACGACCAGATCCTCTGGTCCTACACGGACACTTAACAAAATTAAGGGATTTACTTTCCATCGCCTCTGGTCCT
>NW_020201036.1:27276-45952 GCF_001531365.2 Cynara cardunculus var. scolymus
CCAGCGCCTCTGGTCCTACACGGACACTTAACGAAATTAAGGGTTTTTATAGAGGACTTAAACACGAAGCTAACTATAAAAGAACATGAATGCTAGTTGAGTATTTTACCTCTAATCGACGAAAAACGAAGATTTCGGATGGGGACTTTCGAGCTCCGATTTCTCTCCCGATTCTCAACGAAAGTTTGGATGAAAACTCTAGAGCAAGGTGTAGCCTATATATATATTGAGATTTTTGTCGTAATAGTTGAATAATCCGACCAATAGGGAGCTTCAAAGGAGAGGTCGATTTCATATCTCTGAATTTGCAGATTTGATGCATATTTACAAAACAGGTCCTTCTGCATTTGTAGGTCTGATGCATATTTACAAAACAGGTCCTTCTGCATTTGCAGGTCTGATGCATATTTACAAAACAGGTCCTTCTGCATTTGCAGGTCTGATGCATATTTACAAAACAGGTCCTTCTGCATTTGCAGGTCTGGTGCATATTTACAAAACAGGTCCTTCTGATTTGGACCTGCTTACATCTGACCCAACAGAGGTCGTTTTCGCACTTCTGACATTTACCACTAGACCCCTCATGACGTAATATCTTACATTTTTGGTCCAATAATTAAAAGAAAACACTTTTACTTATTTTTCTTTTTGTCTTTCTCTTCATTATTTATTTATTTAAGATTTCTATAATTATTTCCTTAACTAACCACATAAATATTTTAACACCTTAAATAAAAATTATATATTTACAGACTCGTACAATATATATATATATTTAAAATTTTGGGTTTTACAGTACAATTTTCTTTCCAAAAGTGAAATTAAGTTCCACACTTCCGGTTCCTTACACTTTGGAAGTGTGATGATGTCCCATAACAACTTCATGTCCATTCACAATTTCAACATAATCCTTGAAGAAAGAACAATTATTTCCTTGTGATACTTTTCTTCAACTACACTTGCCTTTTCACTTGCTTTCTCATTAGTCTTCTTATGCTCTTCATTTTCCTTCTTTCATAACGTAATCTGACCCTTTCTTTCACACTTGACATATAATTTTTGACGTGTCTCTTTTTCTCTTTTTGTTGAGATTGGAATTGTTTGACTCATACATTACCTTCCTCTTTTTGCCTTTAGACTTTCTTTGATTCACATAGTGTACTTTAGAACTTGATGTAGCATTTAGATTTTTCTCATGGCTTCGAGTTTCCTCTTCTATCCGTAAGTTTTTCTGAATTTGTTCCAAAGTGAAGTCTTCCGTGGTATGCAATAACTTCTTCCTATAATCATTCCAAGATAGAGGCAATGTGGCAATTATGCCACCAACAATCAGTTGATCATGGATGGTGATATTCAAATTTTAAAATTTTTAAATCAGAATCAGAAATTCATGCACTTGATCAAGAACATATAATTTATCGAACATAGATAATTCAGAGAATTTAAAGGTGATAAACTTATGTGCTCCTTGTTTTTCAGTGTCGTATTTGTACTCTAACGCCTTTCAAATTTCTTTCCCTGATTGCATCGTGTATTTAAATCATACGACAGATCAGACAAGGAGTTGAGTATGTATCCTCTACACAGCTGTTCATCTTCTCTACGCTTTTTTCTTTTAACAATCCTTGCAACGGTATGATTATCCATATGTTCCGACAAATCTGGTAGTTCAGGATCAAGGATGTAGATGATCTTCATTGCAGTAAGATAGAACTTCATCTTTTTTTCCATCGTAAAAAGTTGGTACCATCGAATCGGTCAAGTTTTACAATCTTGAACAAGAAGTTTTGTTTTGTTCTCGGGAGTAGTTATATCTAATATTGTCCTAAGATTGATAGAAATTTTGATGCAAAAAACAATAAACAAACATTAGGATGTGATTTGGAATCACTATCCTTACGATAATATTAGATTCCACTATTTTTCATTGGGTTAAGGCTAATTTACCCCCAGGATTTACCTAATCTTAGATGAAGGACACAACAAATCCTTCAATCTCCATGAACATCGTTTCTAGATTTCTGCAGGAAATGGAGGAGAAAGAATAGAAAAGTTAGAGCATTTAGAGAGGATTGGTTCACATTTATAGGCTTGGGTATTGTCATCTAATCTTATCCAAGTTATAATAAAAAGTAAACAACATAAAAAATTGTCGAAAGACAAGAAAAGTTCAACATCCAGTGAATCATGCACGCTTAAGTTGCATAGAAAACCGTGTGAGCCTCACATCAACTTTTGTGTTTGAAAAATAAAAATGCCAAAAATTATTGCATATATAATATGCAAGCCCAAACCAAACCGAAAACCAATACAATTCTTACTCTTACATCCGAAGCCCTACCATGCAGAAAACCCTCAGGGTCAGTACTTTATTTTATCTATAATGTGTTTACGCTTTATGTGTGCATACATTTCTGTAAGCTATCAATCTATTCAATCTAAATGCACATAATAACTTCCATTTTTTGTTTACTAAGCAACTAAGAGAGAGAATTTGAACTAATGACATATAGGGCATTACTACCATAAGAGATTACATTAGTACTAAAAGAGTGTATTAATTATTTGTGTCATTCTTGTTTTCTTATAAAGATGTAATGATCAAACTTTATCGCTATAACCTTTAAATTGAAGTCCGATTCATCAAATTAATATCGAAGCATAAAAAGGAATCATTTTAACATCAAACAACTTTCAATTACAATAGGTTTGCTCTTAATTTTGAGACATCAATTGGTACGATTATATTACAAAAGTAGTTGGTATAAAATCTGTTTTTGTTTAATTATAAACCTTTGGGTTTGAGTGCGATGAAACTGATACATTGGACTTGGCGAACATTATCGAAACTGATGATACGGATAAAGGCATTTGCGTACTCCTTCTTGCATTCGTTAAGCTCCTTCAACACCTAAGCCGAGTCAGTGCACCCAAACATTGGCAACTTCCACATGGTCCAGTATCTTCCGTCATATTATCCTGGTGACCGGTGGTTTTCACAGTACACAAACCCATGTTCCACCTCGAATTCCAAACATGGAACCCACTTGTTGCGAAGAAGGTAGTCGATCTCCTTGGCCAACGATGATTCCGGCAGCGGAGGCAGGTATGAAAGTGTCTCGTACTTTTTCAATCCGACACTACAAGAAAAATGACCTTCAGAGAAGCTTTTGTTTTGTACTTAAAAGTCTTAAAAGCTTCTCTAAAGCCTTTAGATAAGCTTTTCAATTTTGTCAAAGACCTTCTCTGTGTGACGGTAGGTGAAGGTTTTAGAGAGGGTTTTCGAAGGGTGTGTTTTTGTTAGCCTTTAGAGACGCTTAATTGAGGCTTTAGATACACTTTTAAAACTTCTCTAAAGGTTAGTCAAGTTTTTATTCAAAGCTTCTCTAAAAGTATATATATTAGTGACACTTTTCAAGTATTTGTGANAGTATTTGTGACGGTTTGTAAGAGTTACTAAAAGATACTTTTAGAGAAGATAATGGAAAAGCTTCTCTAAAAGTATATATATTAGTGACACTTTTAAGAAAACTTCTCTAAAAGTTCTAATTAGTTAAGGTTACGAAATCTTTTCTAATTATGATATTTAGATACACAAAACTCAAAATCTTCTCTAAAAARTRTCTTTAGTTACACTTTTAAAAAGTTAATTCCTTCTCTAAAAAATATATTATAATAATAATAATAATAACAATAATAATAATAAATTAAACTAATAAATAATATTAAATTAATCGGAACAAATTAATAATAAACCTCAAAACAATTTTTTATAGATTTGTTATATGTTATTATAAGAACCATCCAAATTTAGTATTCAACTAGCTTATATATCGTCTAAATTTATCAACAAAAAACATCCAAAATCATCATACATGTTTAACGATCTTGAGTCTCCGAACGTTGGTCTTGAACAGTTAATGAAGATGAACTTGGAACTGACCGGCCGGATATAATTGACCTAACCATTTGTCGCAACTCCGCGACTTCATCCTTCACGAGAAAGAACTCGGATTTGGTAGAAGCAAGCTCGGACTCGGTTGAAGCAAGTCTATTAGACATCTCGTTGTGGCTCAATCGACTTGACGCACAGGTGCTATGTCGCGAACTTGTAGAATCGCTCCTAGTGCTCCCATCCCCGAATATATGCAGGTCTTTTACCTAAGACTTGTTGCATAATCTCTAGATCACCCGGGGTATTTTCTGTTGATTCACTTTGCCACTTAATCTCTACCATGTTCTCCTATGAACATAAAAATCATATATATAAATCTTAGTAATTTATAAAAAAATGAAGACATGCAAAAGAGTTCGTTAAACGTAACTTACATATGAAGTGCGAGAATAGTCATTAACCCAACCATCTTTTTCTCTATAATGCAACTTTCGGAGAGTCTCTATCTCACCGATAAGAGGATTGTCGGACAATCCTCTATTTCGAAAATGGTGATTCGGAGTGCTCACTGTACCGTTTAAAGCAACATACTTTCGCTTCCCCCTATTCTCAGAATTTTTTCTTGACATAGCCTACAGAAACAAAATATGATTTATAATTGTTATATGCAAAAAAAGAAATCAGATAGAAATTAACTGTATAACTGTTTACTCTTTACTTGAACAGTGGCCATTACAAATAGGCAGAAAAAGAACCAATTAGGCCAAATCTGAGTAAAAGATAGGTTCCATATCAGGTTCCATATAGGCAGAAAAAGAACCAATCTTGCAATTCAGGTTCCATATAGGAAGCATATATGGCAGATCAATAGAGAAGCAAATTAGACGTATACCAAGACCCACATATGACCACATAAGAGACCATTCTTATGAATGGTCTATGAAGAATCTATGAAGGTACTTTGTAAGTCGATCTGTATTTGCCACCAAGCCGATGATATCAAGCCATGTAACATGACACAAACAACGTTTAGCATTAATAGTTAGAGAATAGAGATGGACCGGTTAACCATTTGACATCTTAACCGGTGCCAATCCCTGCGACATGGAGGCTTAACTGGTTAAGCCGTATCATGTCCCAGTTACAACCCATTACCAGGTAGAATATATAAGGACTTTTAGTAATTGGTTTTAGTGGTCCAATAACCTATCCTACTTAACAAGCTAACCAGTCAGTTCTATTAATTTAATTTTTAACTATTGTTATTATTATTATTATTATTATTATTTATAATTAAATAATCAAAGATGGAACATACATATCAAGATATGGATGCTTAATGCATCTCCAACACCAGGAGAAAGTTCCAAACTAGCTTCATCAACATTAAGGTACATACAGACTAGGTCTAAGCTTAGAAACTAGGATTTGGTTGAAGCAAGCTCGGACTCCATTGAAGCAAGTGTAATAGACATCTTGGTGTGGCTTAATCAACCTGACGCACCGGTGCTATAACAGACCAAACACATCAAACAGTCCTAAAACATATATAATCTAGTGCAGGACCAAAGACACCAAACAGTCCTAAAACAGTGCAGCTATTTAAGTAGAAACATCTCCTTTTAAGCCCACTCCTATGGATTTTGGGCTTAAACTATCCAAAGAAAGTAGAGAAGAAAATGTTGACAGTACCTTATTCCGAAGTCTAATTGGCAGTCTAATGTATTTGACTGCCACAAGGTTAACTTGCAGATTGTTTCACGAAAGCTCTTCAGCTTGGATCATTTAACATTATGAAGCATCGCTTAAAGGTTCTTCCATGTCTAACTTAAGGGGGAATGTTAAAATTAAGTTAGACACTTAACTGTTAAGTTAGTTTTATACAGTTAAAATAGTTAGTTATGTTAATTATTGCACCTGTTAGCAAACAGGGGTGTCGTTTGAAAAGGGGTGTGTTGGTTGGTGTCAAAGGGTACAACCCTTCGTGTGTATTTAAGGTTTCCTATGATCTGTGTTGTAATTTGATGATAATCCAAATAAAGAAAGTATTATGATTTATGTCTTCTAACACAAAACATATACCATATAGAAAAAAAAAATTAGTGCAGTACCTTTGTATGAACTTCTATATAATTAACAACCATTTTAAAGGAGTCAAAGTTGTCAAGTATGTTTTTACCATGCTGTCATACTTTTTTTTTATTCTTCTTCATCTTGTTGCTGTTGTTGTTCATTTTTTTTACTCTGCTGGTTTTTATGTGGCATATTGGTTCTTAATTTTGGCCTTAATGCAGTACTCTATGGTTACAATAACAACTTGCATGCATACACCAGCACAGCCTTATGAATAGTGCTGATACCCATATTTTAGGGTCATAACAATTTGTTTTAGAAGGAAATCAGGAATGCATTTTGAAAATCTTGCAAGTTATATATTAATGAAAGATGATGCTCTTCTTGGTTTCATAACTTGGGTGATTAAACTGCATATTAATGGAAAAGCAGGAAGAAGATTGACATGAGAAAAAGGAGCATGGGAATCTGGCATATTAAAATGCATATTAATGCTCTTCTTCTCATCTGGCGGAAGAGGCCGAGATGGAGGCCATTTTGGTAATTCACTTCACAATGAAGTTGGTGTTTATTTGTAGTAGTGGTTTTGGAGGCAAAAGTGTGTAGGTATATATAGTGGTGGAAGGGAAGAAATGGACAAAAGGCAATCTGGGTGTGATTGTGGTTGATGGTATTAGACGCATGAGAGCCACATAGACAAAAGGGCGCTATATCTGGATAGGTACACCATGAACCAGAAGTTTGAAATGGTCGGGGTGAGCCCATTAATTCCACCCCATAAGACTAGATAAACTTTCAAAGTGTGGATTTGATAATTCAATATTTTTTAATAAGAATATTAAATATCATGAAAAGTTAACAATAGAAAGTTATGTGAAGATTTACATGTTAATTATTGAAAAATTCCAAAAAATATATGTATTTTTTGAAAATACATAAATGAATGAACGTTATATATTATTCATATGGGTTCACAAATATACTTTTTTTCAATAATTCGCATATGAATAACTTTTACTTCATATCTTTTAAGCATATATTTTACAATTTTTTGCTCAATTTATAAATATTAAAGATGGATAGACCAACTAGCATTAATAAAATTATCTTTTTGTAGGCCATTTAGGTTTCAATTTCGAAAGTTCAAAGTGGCATAACTTTAGATTGGAGTTGAATCCATATTCATGGTCAAAAGTTAACATTCTCACTCTATTTGAATTTTTGCTTTTAAAAACTAAAATTCCGATTTAACAGATTCTTTTGTTACATTATAGATGTATATACGTTTTTATGTCATGTTTGATGCAAACAAGTAGTTTCAAAATTTTGTAGGTTGCTAATGTGATATTCGTAGATCTACCGAATGGTGTTGGATTTTCTTATGCTAAAAAAATGGGAAGCATCGAGGAGTAGTGATTCCATTTTAGTTGTACAAGGTTATGAATTTCTTAGAAAACTAAGATATTTAGTTTTAAAATGTGACTCTTTTCGGATCATTATGGAATAGAAGTTCTATTATGTTGCTTCATCGATTTTTTTTGGTACAATCAGTACAAAACAAAGGGGTTTCATCGAAGGAAAAATCTATTGGTAATACACCGGAAAATGCCCTTACCAGCAGAGCTCACAGCCGGAACTGCGGATTGACCATCAATGATGGGAAAATCCGCGAGTGAATCGGTGATCTGCCAAAAACCTGTCGAATATTTTCAGCAGGAAAATCCGTCAGTAAAGCCCCTTTATTTTATAATGTATTGAACCGCATATGTGCTTCTTATGTTGTATCTACTTGAAGGTAGTAGCTAATTATTTACTAAAAAAATATTAATGAAACTTCGTTTGTGTGTTTAAATATGTGATGACGAATATTTGAATACAGTGGCTTGTGGAGAACGCCAGGTTTGTGAGTAATCCATTGTACATATCTGGGATTTCATACATGGGAATTATCGTACCAAATGCGGCTTTGGAGGTATACAAAGGTAAAAACTTCTATTGTAACTAGAGATTTAAAAGATGCACCTTCCATCATACATTGATCCCTCCATGAATAGGCTTCACTTCTATGACATTCTATTCACCATTTTCTCTCATTTTGCAAGGCAATGAACTTGGAAATCAACCGCAAGTCAACATTAAAGTAAACATCTTAATCACTACATAAGCTTTCTTAACGTTATTGCTAAAATATTTGGTTGGTTCATGTACAATTGACTGAAATGACTTAATTATGACCAATTTGCAACAAAAAATAAATCCCATGCTTCAATCGGTTTTTGGTTACCATCAAACTAACCAAATCAACTTTTTGGCCCAAAACTAGTATGCATGGGTAATTGTTTGTGGCAATCTCATTGACAAAAATAAATTTTTATTAACGATACAAAAACGCTAGATTAACTAATATGTTATCGCCGTTATACAGGGGTACCTAATATTAACCCTCTCACCGATAAGTTCATCGACTTCAATTCAAGATTTGAGTATGCTCATTGCCTTGCACTTATATAAGATGATATGTATGAGGTACTAAAAGATATTCATTACAAAATTGGTGAGAAATGGTGTTTCCATACTTGGGCACTGAGAAATGGATTAAAAATCTTAATCTTCCAATTGATAGCGCATGGGAACCATGGTGTGTTCGTACGCAAGTTGCAGGGTGAGCTCAAAAGTCAAGTACTTTTTGTGTTTAGTATATTTTTATTTGGTAGTTTCTTTAAAGTGAATCCATTTTGATTCATGAAATGCATACATTATTGAAAACTATATATCATGCAAAATGGTTGCTCTTTGTTTTTGTAGATGTCAAATGACATATGCACGAAGAGGATCCTCGATACAATTTGCAACTGTTAAGGTAAGAAACATGACACTTGTTATTTGAGTAATTGGTTATATCTTCTTGTTCTTCTTGTTAAGGAAAATAATATTTATGTTATAACATAAGGAGGATGATACTTGTGAATCTATGACTTTAATCATGATAACGACTACTCGACTTGGTACAAAAATTTGATGAGATATTCGTCAATAGCTAGCTGACCATTTTCAAGAAACAAAAAGCTATTGGATTTGTTTGAACAAAACAAATTACTATTATGACAAATGAGTAACACATTTATGGAATGACTTGTGTTTCGTAGGGTACGGATCATGCACTGGCATTGTAAAATCCTGAAGAAGCTTTAGCATTGATAGATTGGTGGCTTGCTTCTCATGCTTATTTATGCTTTTCGTCTTAATCATTGATTGTTTTGTCCATTTTGTTTCGCATTTCCTATTATTGCTATTAAACTCCTACTCACTAAACATGTGTCTTGCACGTGTGGAACTAATAACTGACCTAGTGCTCAACATTATAAGTCATTTTCTATCACTCCTACAAATGTTGCCAATACAACAATCAAAGTTTTCATTGTTAAATACGACCAAATCCATTGACACTTAATTAAAAACTGACGTTTTTAAACATCAACTTCTTTAAAGAATGGTTGTCAATGCTGAATTCATTTTATAAAAGATAATTTTAAACGGATTGGTAAATTTCCAACGTAAAAAGGTTTTTGCTAGTTATGTAAGTCAAAATGTTATAACGTGTTGGTAACTTACTAATTTTCTAAAATACGTTAGCGTTTTAATATTTAGCATGATGATTAGAATATGTTTTTCTAACCAATTGGTCATGGATTAACATTTTCTTGTCGGTGTTTGTAAAAATTTGGCAACGGTTTTGTTTTTGTTGCTAAGTACAATACTTGCCAATGATTTGTTGTCTACTCTTAAAATCAACATTTAGCAATGCGATTAAATCGCCCTGGTTAATATTTGGACAAAATGCATTAAAATGTAATGAGCTTTCTTTTAGTCCATATTTAGCGTAACGAAGACTTTTTTTCCTTAATTAATGTAACAAAAGTTT
Organism: Cynara cardunculus var. scolymus; assembly: GCF_001531365.2. Lineage (NCBI taxonomy): Eukaryota > Viridiplantae > Streptophyta > Magnoliopsida > Asterales > Asteraceae > Cynara > Cynara cardunculus. The sequence goes on from NW_020201036.1 coordinate 37,167, forward strand.
CAAATTTTCCTATTTCAATACCAAATTACGTGATGATTAGATTTGGCACCCGTAATTGATGAGTTGACATGACAAATAAACATTAATTGATTATGTGTCATGTTACTTGGATTTGCTTAATTTAAAGTAAAGATAAAAAAGTAATAAAAACTTGCAATTTTTCCACCCTTCCAATTCAGATATAACCAAAACCAAAATATACGAGGATGATGTTGACGAAGAAGATGAATATTTTAATGTTGAGATTAAAAGACGAGGAAGTAAATCAATTAACGAATTTCAAATCCGTCTTTAAATATGGGTTTCATTCCTTCCTTCATAATTCAAAAATGATTACGCAATTTGGGGTTCTTGTCAATGGAGGTTATTATTTCAATGCTTGATCAACTCCACATGTATTTGACAAATTCTGGTTCTTTCATTCAACCAGGAAGGGAGGGTACAATTCTGAGTTTTAAAATCTATTTTACCACTAAATCTTCAGTTCACCGAATACAAGGGTGTCATCAAAGTCATCCCCGTAGTTACTGTGGAAGCTATCTCAAGCACCAGCAATGGTGTTTGTCTAGTTGTCTAGAGAAAGGGAAATGGGGAAAATCAGTGATTGAAGAAAGCAGGGTTTTTTTCATTTATGGTGGAGACTGAACAAGAAAAATGCAAAGAAAGCAAGCAAGCAGGTTTCAGGGGCTGCCATGGCTGTGGTCGGTGTCATCCTAGTTAAATTATTTAATTGATGTGGCATCCTAGTTATGATTATACATGTCATCAAATGTTAACTTGTTTAATGGGTTACCGGTCAAATTAGTTTCAAAATAGGAAGACCGGAAAGTATCTTATGTTAATGAGAAAAAAAATATTCGTTGCACTAAATTGAATTAAGACAAACTTCGTTACATTTTGATGCATTTTATTCTTAATATTTTCAGGATAAAAACTTTACCAACTAGCTAATCATTGTTAAATTAAATTTAAGAAACATGTTGATAATTATAATGCATTTCATATATATAAACCACTAAGTAAGAAACGTTCACAAATTAGAAACTCCAACATAAGTACCCAATTAAATTAAATAATCCACACACTAATACATGGTTCCTCTGTCATCATTGTGAGAATCAATATGTGGAACCCTTGATGCTTTATATAAAAGAATCCTTGTATAGAGGAAGATGTTCCAAAATGTATGCATGTAGATGCGTCGTTGCTAACGGATATGAGACTCCAACACAACCCTCTGAGAGGAGGCTAAAGAGTTTGTTGAGTCCCTAAGAGAGTTCTAGATGCGTGTCCTTATAATATGATTGATGGAGTTGGATTGTTAAGTACTATAAGTAATAATGTTATTTTCATGAAAGGGTGAGTTGTAGATTACAATTGAAGAAGGAAAAGGGTATTTATACCTAATACTGGATTATTTAATTCTGAAAACAAGTCCGTATATCATACATAATTACAATATAGTGGAAATGCCCTCGACGTTTTATCCGGGACGATCTTGCAGTCAAAGCGGTTGCAAACAAAACCCACATCCACTAAAGGAAAAGGAGATACAAATTTCGTCGCCATGCATATATGCTCAGGACAAACAAAAAAGTATCCACGTCAAGCCTTTCATTTTATTATTTTGTTATATAAGAAGGGGATGAAATAGAGCAAAGCTGGAGCCTCTAGTTAAAAGATAGCAACTACCAATTGTAACTAGTGTTTATTTTGATTTACATATTGAGTTATTGCAAATTCAAATTAGTCATTTGATTGAGCATCCATTTGAAAATGGCATGGTTGTAAGCTTCGATCGGATCAACCGGATCAAAGCACCGTTTCTACCTCTATATGGTGCAATTAAACAAAGTTCGACTACAAAGTTTCTAGCGAACCTCTTACCAAGTGGAAAAATCACCAACGGGCCACCAAACAAGAGACAACCGACATCAACAATGGGAGCAAAAGGAAGTGTAGTATTAATCTAAATTAGGATCCAATTAACACATCAAATTGAATTACAGAATTATACTTGACAAACGTACCTTGTGCAATAGAAGAATTCAAACTCTAATTAGTGCTCTGTTCTTCATCCATGCTTTTCCAAGATACACCTTTATATCCTCACCGATTTGATGGCAACAGGTAATTCAGAGGATTGCATTTTGTGTTCTTGAGAGAGATAGATGAAATGGCGTGTATAACTGTTGTATTTATAACAGTGTTTGGCGGTTCTCTCCATCAAAGAACCATATTTAACTGTCAATTATTCAAATGTGACACATGCATCATCAATTGGCGCCAAAACAGGTATGCATGTGGACTGATTTATATATATCTGTATACGTATGCATATATTAATCATGTGGTATCATATAAATCATGGATCATTATCTTCAATTGATCTTGTTCATTAGATGAGCATATATATATATATATATATATATACTAGTTGTGTCCCCGCGCAATGCGGCGGGAGCCATGAATTTTAACGATTTTGAAGTTTCACTGGTTTTATTATAGAAGATTTAACGTTGATATAAGTTACACTTGGTCTTTACATATTAATACAATTTGAATAAATAAGAGTTATGATTCCAATTACAATCTATCGATGAAAAAAATTGTATGACAATTTAAAATCCAATATATTTATAACAACTCCACAAATGTGTTCGATTTACACCAAAAGCAAAGAATCAAGAGATCAAGAGCGAGACCGAGAGTTCTAGAGCAATTGAATGAAAAATGAATGAGAGAACTTTTAATAACTCATGGTGAATATCAGTTTGGGGGAAAAGACATAGAGGTATGAGAGGGTAAAAACATGAGTGAAAGGTATCAAAAGTATCTTGGGAACATGAAAAGAAAAARTAATAATGTACATGGGTAACTTGTATTATATGTTATTTTAATTGTATATTAAAAGATTTTAAGATTGAATGCATAAAGTAGTAGTACTTAATGTATTATGAGTTGTTTTTAAGACTTTGTGCATAAATGTATAGTACTTTATGCATTAAAAATTGTTTTTAAGATTTTTGATAAATCTGGTTTTTAAGGTAGTATAGATATTAAATTTGTTAAAGAAAATGTAAAATAAATAGGATTACACCAAAAATGATATGTATCACGGCTTTCTTTTTCGAAAAGAGGACAACACCTCTAACAAAAATAAACGGACAAAAGGTACACTTAATTAACGTGAGACTTCCACCCGAAAGCAAAATCACCTGGGGTATTGAGACAAGCCCCAATATCCAGATGACGAGCACTAATCAAACACATGGTTGGAGCAAACGCCGTACCATGTAACTAAGGAGCCGTTTACCTAAACACTTACCCGGTAAGCGCTTAACAGTAAAATTCAACGTTATCGCTTACTTACCTGGTAAGATTTTAGTCTACCAAAACGACATCGTATGTACAATTTACCCAGTAAGCGCTAACCGTGGTAAGAGCTTGTCGCTATCACTTACCGGGTAAGATTTTTGGTCTTTGTCATATTCATCCAATAAGGTAATATGACTTGGTAAGCACTTACCTGTCCTAAAATCCAAAGAGTATAGAGCAACAACATAAGTTCCGTACCGGAATTTGAGCATGAGTAACAGTCTCTAGTCCTYCCTTTACGSTWCCACCAAACAAACTTATACAATTATTTTACCTAATTGATCATATGGGTTCAACADGCGTAATTTTTCTTACAAGTAAATATCATCATGCCTATTTTATGAAAAAACAGTACAAAAATTTTGGCTTAAAATATATGTTGCTTTAGATATATAATCTCACATTACAACCACGAATAATTCAAAATCAAACATGTTTTCATTCATCATYTGCGCCAACARCTGCCGCATTCAGAGCATTCAACCTCTCAATAAGCTTCTGCTTTTTCTTATCATATGTTAGCTTCTTCAGGTTGAACCTAAACCCACAAAAACAACGTCAACACACATAATCATCTCTCTGTTTTTATAAACATAATCTTTGGAAAATTATCTTTTTACCATCAAAAGGACATATTTTAAAAAATGAGGTTACCTCTTGTGCTCCTTTGGAGGCTGTTTCTCCAACTTTTTTGGGGTTAGATCAACACGAATGGCTGAATGCACCTACTTSTACAGCTCTTCAATGTTTTCCRGGTCAACTCCAGCTTTTGAAGGGTACTTCAGTCATTCAATTATTGGTCMAATACTCCTATAAATCTGTTTGAAGAGGTCAAACTGTTGCAATTTCAAAGGCAGGAATAGATTTTCTTAATGTTTTCAAGAGGATGAAAGGATCACATACCTTCAAAAGGGCAGGAGGTCCTTCTCTCAAAATTGTCTGAACACAATCGGCTATCCCTTTATACTGGTTTGTTGATCCCTGAATCATCAGCCTAGTTTTTATTACATCGAGGGAAGTCGTTATCTCCTGTAAGGGCACCTGCAGAAAAACAGAAAACATAATTGATGTAACRAGATGAGCAATTGAATAAAGTTAAAGTTCAAATGAAAAGATTTCGGTATTTGACAACTTCCTATTCAAGAAAGTTACCTATTTTCTTCARTGTCTYTTCAACATATAGTTAAAAGCATGAACCTTCACGAAGCCATAAGAAATTGCTACAACATGTAGRAAGATCAAATCGTATATAAACATGTGCATTCCTTCTCTAAGATAACTAAATAAAATAATAACAGGATGTTGATTGTGAGAAAATGTAATGGTTGATCACAAGAGTTGTGATAAAACATGACACTCTTGATAAGCATGAGAAAAAAGGAGTGAAGCATATAGTCACCAGCAAAAGCACCAATTGCAGCATTCTCGGGATCATTGAGGTCTCTACGTGCCTGGTGAATGTTCAAAAGCAATCAAAACTTTGTATATGTAGAAGAATCATATTTGGATTATCATGATGCAAGAGATGGATCCTGTAAGAAACATTAGATTGAGAGAAGTGGAAAGATGCAATGGAGGATCCTTGCGAATAAGAAAGAAAACAGGATGAGAGAGAATTAAAGAGTTGCAAAATCATTGGGACATAACTGAGATTGGTAAATCTACCACCATGCTCTTCATGGATTAAAAATGGAAGGTTAAYTAAAGCCGTTGGATGAAAGTGGATGGGATGGATGAGATTGGTCCTCATGATTCTTAAACATTTTTGGGATTCTTGTTTGATTTTAACAAGTGGAGATAATCCTATAACACATGAGTTGTAAACGAACGAACACGAACGGAGGCTTGTTCATGTTCGTTCTTTAACTTAACCGAACAAATGAACAAACACGAACGGTAAACAAACGAAAATCTTTGTGTTCTTGTTCGTTTATGTTCGTTCGTTAACATTCTAAACAAACGTAAACGAACGGCCTAAACGAACATAAATGAACGGGCTAAATGAACATATATTTAGAAGTTGGGTAATGTAGTATTGAAATTGAAACAGCCAAAAACCTTGGATACAAGATCCTCTATTAATATTTTATCTTATTTTGGGAATGTTGTATTAAAATTGAGAGCATTGTGACTACATGACAGCAGCATAGTGACTTAGGACAGTGTAAACAGCATGGTTCAAAACAGCACAAACAGCACAGTTCAAAACAGTAACATGGCCAGATGTTTGTGAGTGTGTGATTAGATAAAAGCTTATGCACATTTTCATTTGTTATTGACACATTCATAGGGAAAATGTAGTTTTGAATGAGTGATAAATTGAATCAGTACACAAGTTTGGCATTATCCAAGACCATTATGCAAGTCCAATTTAAACAGGTATTCAACCAGGTATATTTAAAGCTCAATATACCTTTGTAGAAGCTTCGGATACTTGGTTCGTTGAGTTAGGGAACATCATAAGCTATATAAGTTACAATGCAAACAATTATTACCAAAAAATGTTAGCTCACAGCAGTGTAAACTGCTAGAAGAAAAAAATTCAACCCATTGGACTCTAAATATAGTTACTCCCTAAGTCATAGGATAAGTGTCTGCATTTCCATTTTAGTTTGTCCCAAACTAAGCGTCTACTTCTCATTCTACCTTAATTATGAGATGGAGAAAAAACTTATTTTTACTATTAAGGGTGAAATTGTCCTTTAATCAATTAAAAAGTGTAATGATTACGCATTCCTACAACTATGCCTTTTTCATTGTCCACAACCAACATGACAAAATATAGAGCCTCATACATTTCATATATCTAAACCTTAACAAGAGTGCTTCTATAAAGCATACAAGCGACCWAGTTTTAGATAATCCACCAATTATCATCATCATATCAATCACCAAACTGTCCTAAATTCTCATCACATTGTCTGGACTCTGGTGTACATTTTGGCTCAAGTGTTGCAAATGATAAGCCTTAAAACATGAGCTCAAGTGCTAACCTGTGCCCAGGTGTTAAAATTGCATCGACCTTTTTAAAGATGTATCTTCTTCAATCAATTCATAGTTAGAATCCTCCAAATGAGCTAGAATAGATGCAACCTATTTGCTTTGTGTCTAAGAACATATTGACAACATATGAGAAAGTTTTCAAAGTTCACAAAGCTTGATTGATAAAAGAAGAAACCAAGGGCAAAACTGAGATGCCTATAGAAAACATTTTACCAAATATTTGAGGAAGCAATGAAAGGCAGATATAATACAAACTCGGATCACAAATCTACAACAAAGAACAACATTCAATTTTGCAAGTATAAAACATCTAGATAACTCAAGTGTCACAAAATAACGAGGACAATCGAAATTAACAATCTTAACAGAAAAACGTAAAATATTGTACACCCAAACATAAAAACAACTACTTTACCTGCACTGAAGCACTGTAGCAGTCTATAGGCTTCTCAGATTCCAAACTGTAGAAACAAAATGTAATAAGATAATCAATTCTGTTTAATAGCAGCATTGAGAAACATTAGAAAAAAAACCAAACAACGTGAATAATATCAATATCAGTCTACCAAAAAGGTCAAAATACCCTAAATCAACTGAATTTCCCTTAGATTCAGCAAGTCCAGGTGTCGATTCCACTTCCTACATCAAGTTGCAAAATAAGCATATGATCCTACGTTAGTTCCAAGAAATTCAAAATTATCAACCAGATTGTATAAACTCACAAAAAACCATAGACGATTGAGTCTTTAATCATCTATAATAAGAGGAGAAAAGGGAAACCTGGTGGAATTGGCCAGTGAGGAAAGGTGTGTCGATATTCCATAGAGGGGTAGATGGGCATACAGAAGATACTAAATCGAGATCAGAAATCAAGGGTTAGGGTTTTCGTACGCTACCTCAAGCTCAAATCAAATTCGAATAGAAGAAGCTTGCTATGCGAATGTGATTGAGAGAAAGAGGGGGATCGATGAACACGGTTTTATGTAGGTATCTTTTGTTTCCATTGGTTTCTTGAATAAAGCACGAAATACAGAAACCTCTGAGTGATGATGTTGTTTACGATAAAGAAAAGCTGAATCTTTTTATCAGGTGAGAGCTGTAATAGGGAAGGAAGAAACAAGAAGGAAGAAAGAATGGTTTGAAGTTACTAAATGGGTGGAAGAAAGCTGTAAAAAGGGTTACAGATTGAAATGAAAAATCTAGGTTTTTGGARGGACGGAGGAATTCGTTCAACTCGGGAGTGGGAATTCATATTGTTGAAGGTCAAATTCTGTGAAGAAAAAAGGGAAAGGGTTTGGTCACATATACAGAAGAAGAAGAAGAAGAAGAAGAAGAAGAAGAAGAAGAAGAAGAAAGAAAGTTATTTTAGATGTCTGAGAGAATTGATGGTCAAATTCTGTGAAGAAGAAAGGATTTGGTCGCATATACAGAAGAAGAAAAGAAAGCTCAAATTGGTTACCTTACATGTCTGAGCAGAGAAAACACAATTGACAGAATTAGTATTTGGTGCTGTAGGAAACTATTGCATAAGGAGTTTGTACATTGTGTATAATAATTTGTAATTAAGAGTTTTTGGAAAATCATGCATAAAATTATTGTAACATATGTTTTAGGAGTTGTATTTAAGACTTTGTCTTAAATGCTTATATATGTAGTATAGATATATATATATATATCTATATATGCTACAGGAAGTACCCCATCGGGACAGAAGTGGACCTTCTACAAAGGTAGATCAACTAACATAACAACTCGAGACGCTGCTTGGTGACGTCAAGTGCCCCCACAGGCTCTAAAAACATTGTTGAAGAATAGATTCGAAAAAGAAACAAGTTACACTACAAGAAAAATGATCTTTAGAGAAGCTTTTCTTTTGTATTTAAAAGTTTGAAAAGCTTCTCTAAAACCTTTAGAGAAGCTTTTTACTTCCGTTAGCAACCTTCCCTATATAACGGTAGGAGAAGGTTTTAGAGAGGGTTTTTGAAGGGTATATTTATGTTGACATTTACAGAAGCTTATTTTAGGCTTTGGAAACACTTTCAAAGCGTATCTAAAGGTTGGCCAAAATTTTTTGAAAAGCTTCCCTAAAAATATGTATTAGTGACGTTTTTTAGCATCAATGACAGTTTTTAAGCGTCGCTAAAAGTTACCTTTAGAGAAGGTTTTTAGAAAAGCTTCTCTAAAGATGTATGCTTTAGCGACGCTCATCTGCAAAGCTTCTCTAAAGGCATGATTTAGTTACATTTTCCTTACCTTCTCTAAATGTTATGTTTAGATACAAATGTTCGGAACGTTTGCTAAAAGTATAAGCTTTAGTTACACTCTTTGTAAACCTTCTCTAAAAGGGTATATGATATTATTTATATATATACATATATATAGTTCGAATTTCAGCTATATATATA
>NW_020201036.1:46627-58751 GCF_001531365.2 Cynara cardunculus var. scolymus
TGAAAGATTGGATCATGGCATGAGATTCTAGTTTAAGTAAGGAGGCAAGTGCATCTAATAAATACATCACATTTAAATTTAACCATTATGTACCCTTGCCGTAAGCAAAGCAGAAGGTCCCGCGTCCTCATACCTCGATGTTAGATCTAATTATGGCTCTCAATGCCACAATCTTGAAACCAACCGTTAGAATTGGATCATCCCCATTGTTCTACCTGAATGCAGATCATAAACATTGAGCATGAAAAATGGAGCAAACAAATTGAATCCATGGTACAAATTCATCACTAAATCAAGAAACCTATTTCAAGTAAAAAACAAACTTAAATATAATGAGRCTTCATGTAAAAAACAAACTAAAATATACTATTTCAAGAAACCTATCAAACAAACTTAAACATACTATTCCACAGTCCCAATCTCCACAAGTCATTCTCAAACACCACCAATAACCAACATCAAACCATATATAAACAACTGACCAAGAACTGAAAGTATGTAAAAAGATTAATGATTACAAAAGTCTTTTTTGAACTTGGAAGATGGTTGTTAATTTGGATGCAGAACTCTTTTAATGTAGATCCAGTGGTGGGGAAATACATAGCAACAGGTCTTAAGGGGTACCTATTTTATGGTTTAAGTGGTTTATTTGTTCAACCATCTAGTCATTAAGCCAAAAGCCCTCATCCCTATTAAGCTACCTCAAATAATTATACTAGAAATGCCTCTAACCTGCTCTCTCCTTCTTTTCCTCAAATCTATCGATCTCCTGATATTTAGACTGACAAATTTAGACTCAGAAACACTTGGGTTCTGCACCAAACTTTAGTATTTTCTTTGGTATTTCAGGCCCACTTAGGTGCATTTCAATTTATTTTCATTAACTTGGGAATGAGTAGATAAGCTAAATCTAGATATCTTGTATTCACTTGTGATTGAGTGGATAAGTTACATAGCTACTTGAGAAGAAGAATCTTGAATCTGTATCCTGGTCTCATTTTCATAACGATCACCATATCCATAATGAAAGGTAGCATTAATACAACAGAAATCATAAAACAAAACATATTAATAACATAAATGTTAATGAGATATCTCATTTTCACACAAAAAAMTATGACCTGTTTGACATTTATATGTTGTATATATACACCTAAATATCACATCACATACTGTTGATATTGCATACAGTAAATTATCTCGTATTTGGAGGCATATTTAACTTTTTTTGCTTCTGATTTTGAGTTACAACCATCATGATTTAGCTTCTATGACGCAACAAAGCCAATTTTTKATAATTGCAAGTTTAGTAGAAGATAATAGTCAATACTCTTCATATGCTTTGAACATCTGATATCATTTAAGTTGTATCACTTCACAAAAATGGCAATGTTGTTCGACTAGGCATGTAAAAACTATATTCTAGGTTAGGATAATAACAGGCATGCAAATGAATCAAAAATAGCACACTCTCTTAGTTCCAATCATCGCAATCAAATGGAAGCCAAAATATAACGCATTTTAGCCCCCAAAAAAAAAACTATTATCTAGTTATGGTGTATAATAAACTCTAGAATACATGTTAAAAATACCTGGTGGGAGTAATAACAAGTGCTCTTAGAAGACCTCTTGAGACAACTTGTTCAATAGCCTGTCCTTTTTCTTTAACCTGCCTCTCAAATTTAGCTCGTTCTTCAAATTTATCAAATTAAAGAGAGCRGAATGCCCCTAAAATACTTGCAATTTAGAATGCTTATCACAAAGTGTAGAMTAACGCAAGTCCAAAAACTTTAAGAAACTTTAAGAACTATAAGATAAAAAGATTTAAAGAATAATACTTTAAGAAACTTCAACCTTCCAATTGTGATGGTTATAGTAAGATAGTGTGTGCATCTGCAGCTGTGTGATCGTGATTAGCATGGGAGAACGTAAAACCTTTAAYAACCCGCATGTTYTCAGAAAAGTAGTGTTCTGCTCTTCTAGCTAGATCTGCTTCTAATTTGGACTGCAGAACATAAATGTTTAAAGAAAGAATAACATATTAGCATGTATTAAGTCAATGGATCACTTTGTAGACAGGGTTTAATGCAACAACTATAAGATAATTTCTTTTAGTGGCATGAAGTTAAGGAAAAGAAATATATAAAAACCTTGTGAGTCGTATAGTCTTGTCGTTCGACTGTAACAAAAGTTTACAAAAATTAGTATGTAAGTGTAAAGAAAATAAATCAAATGCCACAATTCTAACCGTTAGATAAAATAGRCTCAACTTCTTTCCCAGCTGCCCTGTAAAAAGTACACATGCAAAATAGTTTTTGTCATGAAATTGAATAGTTGGCAGCGAAGTGGAACGTCATAAATCCCTGAATCTTACTTTAGAAGGATCTTTGCAGCCTCTCRACACTCGGAAACTCTCCGATTATATCCAAGGTTAGTTGTCAAAGCCTGCTTCAGGCCAGAAAATGCTAGTAGAATCTTGTAGGGAATTTTAGATTCACCCTTTTTCTCCATTTCAATCTTACGTGGGTGTATAAGCTTGTGTATTTTGGTCTGCACATGATTAACAAGATCCATTCAGATAAAATATATATATATATATATATATATATATGAGCATCAGCAATTGAATCCATTTCAAAACAGCCGAAGCTGCCGGTTTGAAGGAAGAACAGAAGAAGAACGGAAATCTGCTGCTTGATCTTGAAGAAAGAGACAGCAGCCTTGCTGCGAATCTGAAGAAAGGACAACCGTAACTGTCTACGGGATGAAGAAAGCAGCCGTGACTGCTGGTTGGGAGTGTAGCTGCCTAGAGGGAAGGAGGATCAGCTGCACTTGCTTGGTGAAATGGAGAAAGGTCCAAGCTGCCAAAATTGAAGAGGAATCAGCACAGCTGCTGTTGGAAGAAACAGAAAACAGCGCTGCTGCTGTTGGAAGAAGCAGAAAACAGCACAGCCGCTGTTGGGGGAAAACAGGAACAGAAGCAGTGATCTACTGGTTAGACCGTAACAGGGCAGCCGAACTGCTGTTAGACGTGCAGAAGCGACGCTACTGGTTGGGCTCGAACAGCACGTCGCAGCCGCTGCTTTGGCCGAGAAAAAGACGCAGTCTAGCTGCTGTTTATGCTCTTATCAAGTAGGGCATCGAGCAGCAGTCCAGGTTGTTGTTTGGCGAAGATAGCGGACAGAAATGGAAGCAGCCTAGCTGCTGTTTGCGCACGTAGCGGGATGGAATCCAGCAGCAGTTCGGGCTATTGTTGGGCGTAGACAGCAGGCGGTTTTTGAAGCAGAAAGCAGCAGCCGATAGCTGCCCGTTTGGGGTTCGAAAACAGCAGCCGCGAGGCACTRTTTAAACACTAGTTTCCACTTTGTATTTTGGRTTCAACTTATCTCTTCTTCATTGTTTTCTTAGGGTGTTACAGTATGTACATAAATGGGTGMCCATTGCTTACCAGATATATSAACAAGTATATCAGTATAAATCTTCATGAAAATCAAGTAGAAGGTACAGACGTACTGTACAGCATCATTTACGATCACCCCGAAGAGGGAATCAAAAAGTAATAATAAGATCTGAATTTGTCCAGAATAAWGGAAAATGGGGTTGCTCTTTTCCCCCTCTTTATATTTGCTTTATCAACAATGAAAAAAATATGTTTCCCAGACATCTAACCGTTCTTGAACAACATAATAAAGTACTTAAAAGGACTTAAGTTACAAGACATACAATTTTTGAATCATATATAATAGTGTTATAATAAGTTGCTAGGATGCACGTATGACATAAATGACTTAACAAGTACTATCAATGGAGTTGGATAATCTAGTATGATACATAAAATATATTGTCTTATTAGTCTTTTTATATGACATTTTTGAAAAGTATTATATTAGTCTTTCTTTTACAGAGTAACTTTAAAATTTCTTGTGTCCTATTAGTTTCCCCAACTTCRTCAATAGAAGTTATTAAGTGGCGTAAATTTGTTTTGACAACTTACTAAAAGTACTTTATTATGGTCCTAAAACTTTAAAGTCCCGTTAAAAAGTACTCTATTAGAATGTCTAAGGATGGTTGAACGTCCTAAAAGGCATGTTTTGTTGTACTGATGAATGTCCAAAATTCAGAAAATTGGAGGACTAACCTCTCTTTGGTTTTCATTTGCATCCTACGCAGCATCCATTTAATACTTCTAACAAATGGTCACAAATGGGATTCAATTTTATGATTTAGGCATACATGATACATTAACATTATGCATACAGTGAATCAGTGACAGTACTAGAAACACAAATGACAAACCACAGAGGACCAATTTCACAGCTTCATACTTAGGTTTTGCAATCAAACAAGAATTAGAAACATAAAAATAAAATAAGTGAAGTAAATAACCCTAACCTCACAAGTCACAAGATGCGAGAGCGAGAGGCCGAGAGCCGGTCGATTGTCGAGACTCGAGAGAGGCAGAGAGCGAGAGCCGGTCGATTGTCGAGACTCGAGAGAGGCAGAGAGCGAGAGCCGGTCGATTGTCGAGACTCGAGAGAGGCAGAGAGCGAGAGCCGATTGAGTCAAGGCCGATTGCGATTTCGATTCGTGAATCGTGAATTGGTTTATGTTCGTGAGTTCGTTCGTCAGTGAGGCGAGAGGCGAGAGTCGAGGGAGGACGAATTGAGTGAAGACTTGAGATTGAGATTGAGATTGAGATGGACGAATTGAGTGAAGACTGATACATTATATCTAGGCCCAAATAAAAATAGAACCTATGTATATATATTGTTGGGCTTAAAAAATTGATGTTTTTGGGCTTTATGCTGAGACAAGAAAAAAATATTATATTTATTATTTAATTTTAATTTATTTTTAATATTAATCTTTTAAATCATATATTTTTTATTTAATTTTAATTTATTTTTTAATATAAATCTTTTAGATACATTTTTAAAGGTAGCTAAAGATTTTTATTTAATTTTAATAATCTTAATTTTTTATTAATCTTTAGAGAAGCTTAAAAAAGTGTTCCTAAAAATTGATGTAACTTTTTAGAGACATTTTTTATAAAAAGCTTCTCTAAAACTTTTAACGACATTTCTTATATCGTATAATTAGCATATAAATCCTTCTTTAAATGTCGTCAAACCTTTAGTTACATTTCTCATTTTTGTCATTTAAAACCTTCTCTATAATGAAGCTTTAGATACACTTGTAAAACCTTCTCTAAAAATTTCTTCTCTAAAACTCTTTTTTCTTGTAGTGTTAGAGAAGAATGATAGAGATCATAGAGAGATTAAAACTAAGTAGAATAGCCATCGACATTTCAATGTTGAAGCAGAATCGAAATTCCAAGTTTTGATGGCACCATTGTCCCGAAAAATTTATATTCATGAAACGATCATCTAGAGACCAACTTCACTCGATGCATTTAATAGTAGTGAGAAAGTGTCTTTTGAAATATTGAAACTAACAAGCCACATCGGCTTGGTGGAATTTTAATCTAAATATGGTGAATGAAGTGGAGATTGGGTGGAAAGATCTCACTCATAATATATGACATGAATATTACTCGATGGGATATTAACAAGAGGGGCGGTCATGGTAGCATACTCTTTGGCAACAACGACATGGGGTTGGTCCTAAGGTTTTTCATGCCCACGATGGAAAGGCTAAATAATGCCCTCATCATATAAAAACCACAATCGAAACATACTAACTTTTAAAAGGTTAGGAACCTAATCAAGCCAGGTGGTTCATCCCCACATCGATATTTGTTACGTTCTTGAATGATAGTGTGTCTTGAATAAACATGTCTTATAATTATATATCACCATAATGTAAGATCAAGTTAAGTTCAATTTTAGAGACTTGCATACAATGATTGTTGTTGTCAAACTAACCCTATTCAATTATCTTAAAACTTAAGATTATAGTTGTATCTTTTTTAAGTGTCCAAACATTTTTGAGTAGCGAGCGTTATATAATCTAAGCCTTAAGCAATAACCAAACCGGGGGTGACAACAAAATTGGATTTACGAGATTCAACATCGAATCAAGAAATATAAAACAAAATAAGTAACGATCTTCGAGAGTCATGTTTATTAATGTGGAGAATCATCAAAAAAAAAAAAAAAATTGATATTTGGTAGTAATCTAAATTATTTCATAATATATTGGTTTTAGAAAATAGCTCAGAAGATGCTTATGGTTTCAAGATGAAGTTATCTAAGAATTATTTTATACATATATATTGCTTAATATATGCATTTTGATTTTTCTAGGAAATCCAAGAAACAATAGGTGATGTTCTTGTTTTACTTCTATTGATCCACTAACAAAAGTTTGCTCCACACCATTTACCCTAAATAAATGGGATAGATCAAAAGTTAAATGATAGACCACATAAAGAATACAAGAATAGAAGGACCATGATAATAAAGGGACAATATGGAAATGTATGATCTTTTTTATAAGATCATCTAATATAATCATATCGTGCCAAATTAAATCATACTGTAACATGTCCTAATTAAAACGTTATAGCACCTCACCATTTTAGCTTCTTTCATTTCTAAGAGACCATAAAACAAGTTATTTTACTAACTTTTTTAACATAAATTTTCAACTTAAATCATAGCTGCTAAAAGCAGCATCCCTGTATTATTCTTCAAATATATGGAACCATCAAAATTTTAGATTATGACAATCTAATCACTACAATCAAATTGGTTTTATAGAACGCTATCAATTTCTAAGCGTCCTAAAAGACTTAGGTGCCGTCTACCAAACACTTACCCGGGTAAGCGCTTACCAAGTCACTTTTACTTTACCGGATGAATATGGCAAGGACTAAAAATCTTACCCGGTAAGAGCGAAGGCAAGAATCGAGTCTTATCCAGTAAGTGAGGACGAGGAATCTTACCATGATTAGCGCTTACCGGATAAATTGTTGCATACGATGCGTTTTAGAAAATAAAATCTTATCTGGTAAGTAAGGATAGTGTTGAATTTTACTGGTAAGTGCTTACCGGGTAAGTGTTTAGGTAAACGGCCCCTTAATAGACTGCTTTATGAGACTTAATTTATAGGACTAAAAGATAGTGTCATATCTAAAGGCATAGTAATAAGTTTATAGTATGCTTTTAGCCGTATTAACAAGTTTTTAGGACAATTTTAATACAAAGTGTCGTATTAGCAATTTTATAGACATTTTTTAATACAAAATGTCGTATTATCAATTTTATAGGATACCTTTTTATAGGACATTTGTTTTTATAAGACACTTGCTTTTATAGGACACTGTTTCAAATATGTTCTATAAAATTGCTAATGCAATGCTTTATATAAAAAAACATCCTAAAAACTTGTTAAATTGAATGCCTAAAAGCGTCCTATAAACTTGTTACAGTGCATTTAGATAACATTTTTTATTTTTTGATCTTATAAATTAAGTCTTATAAAGCGGTATATTAGAACAATTAAATTTTTTGACGTCCTAAACACCTGATTTTGTTGTAGCCTATGATGCCTTTAGAAAAAGTAGAAGAGGTTGTTGGCGGTGGAAGTATGAGAAATATTAGTGAAGGTGTCGTTCAATAATACTTACCTTCTATTGTGATTGTAAATGTAAACCAATATATGAAGTTGATGGTCGAGGAAGCATGTGATTGTCTATATATATAGAGAGAGCGCGTTAAGATCATTTGTTAACCATGAAAAAAGTATTAACTATACAAACCATTTGGATGTGATAACCGGGTCCTGATTATTACCCAAGGTATTTATTATGTGAATTAATTGTTCACATGGATACATGCTTACATGGATTAAATATATGAGTATGTGTATTTTATGTATGGGATATATATGCATAATATATATATATATATATGTATATGTATACATCAATATGCATGTATGTGTGTGCATATGATTGCATGTATGTATGTATGGATGGTGTTGGCTAGACCATCCGATTTCCTTTATAGGAAAGTATAAATACCAAAGAGGGTAACGAGGCAAAGTTTTGGTTAGTCTCATTTTTGAATTTTGGAGTGCAATTGTGAAGTGTGATGTCCGTTTATTCAAGAAGTTTTCCATCTTCTTCAAAAAAAAATCTGAGTCTGTCTTAAAGGTGAGTGATTTCTAAAAATACTTCTTAAAAGCTTTGATTATTACTATAGAAAGAACTGCATATTATTCTTAAAACTGGTTTGTGCGATTTGGATTTAGTCAGACAAGGGTTGATCGGACTAGGTATAAACCGGACAAAGCTTGTCCGGATTACTCTTAAAACCGGATAAGAGGTGACCGATTTATTTATAAATCGCTTAAATGTTGTGCGATTTAGGGTGTTCATAAGGATTTGAACTATATAAGGGTTTTGAACGGAGAAGGGGGAAATTCGATCACGTATTGAACGGTTTAGTCTTAAATCGACCATATGTTAAGCGGATTAGTTTCTTAATCGATTGGATGTTAACCGGATTCATAAACCGGCCAAGTGTTGTCCGGATTTGTTCATCGGACAGAAGGGACAAGTGTTGGCCAGATTGTATATCCGGATAACTTGTCCGGATGGCCTATATTTGATAATTTCTAAGCATTGAATATTTTAGACATTTATTTAATTAGGAATGTTTATTGTTGGATTTAATTATGGATTTATAAAAAGGGGTATTTTATATCTTTTTAAATAAAAAGATATGTTTCTACCAAGCGTGGTGACGTAAGTCTGTTTTGGTTTGGAACGGGATTTTTGGGAAATGTTTCTACCAAGCGTGGTGACGTAAGTCTGTTTTGGTATGAAACTATATTTTGAGAAACCTTCCTACCAAGCGTGGTGACGTAAGTCTGTTTTGGTATGAAACTATATTTGGGAAACATTCCTACCAAGCGTGGTGACGTAAGTCTGTTTTGGTATGGATTTGGATTTTATAAAACTGTTTCTACCAAGCGTGGTGACGTAAGTCTGTTTTGGTATAAAACTTGCTTTAAATGGTAGTTCCCCCAGACGTGGTGACTTTTGTTTGTTCTGGCTTGGAACTGGGAATAGATACTTTCATACGTGGTGACTTTTATATGTTCTGATAAGTAGCCCTGTTTTGATGAAAGAATAAGGGTGGCATATCAAGGAGATGTGTACTTGGAATAAGGGTGGCATTGTCATATGTGGATGTCATTATAACTCTTATTATTGTTACTAATTGGATTTAATAACTTTGAGTCATCATTTCTTTGTGACCTGATGAATTAGAGATATTATTCTTATTAGAAATAATAATTTAGATGTTATTGAGAAGGGGAAAATGGTTTGTCATAAAAGGCAAGTATTGCCTTAAATCTTTCCGTTAATATTTACAAAGAAGTTTTGGTCACAATAATTGTTTCATATTGGGAACATTGAATCTTTAAGCAGATATATTTTATTAATAGAACTGAGATTCTTGAGTATACCATATTATACAAATCATTGAGTGTTGGGTTTAAGTTAGAGCGTTAAAGTTATATTCAAGTTTCTCCTTAGTATAGTTTATTTTGTAATAGTGTAGTTTTACTATTTCCTAGTATAAATAGTAATTTCTTTTGTAATTGTCATTACAAAGTGATTAGCAAAGTGTAATCAAGATTTCAGCTGTAATTCTCTCTCTCTATCAATCAAATCATTCTTTGAATATATTCTTTCTAATTTTCTATTCATCTTAATTCTTGAAGATCATATATGAATTTGGACTTCACAATTGGTATCAGAGCAAACTGCAGCAGTTTTGATTAGAGGATTAAACAGATTTTGCACATTTTTTAACGAATTTTTTGGAGATTCATCGATCTGGGTCATGATGTTCATCACTGTTCTTGAGAGTTCTTCATCCAGATTGGGTTTTTGATCTTAAATCGGTCAATTTTTTAGTGTTATTTGTAAAGATTTACATCGCTAGATTCGTTTTTGCATTTTTGAGTGTTATTTGTAAAGATTTACATCGCTAGATTCGTTTTTGCATTTCGAACAATCTTGATTCACACTAATTTTTATTTTAAGCAAGTTTTATACCACTTTTAGTCGAAAATTGATTTTTCGTATTCTGGAAAATTTTCTTCAAAACTCATACTTTTTCATGTTTTTATCCAAATTTTTGGTAAAAAAGTGTGAAATTTTGTGTTTTTGATTGAATATTAGTCCGATTAAAGCTTGTGCGATTTAGGGTGTTATCCTCTTAACTCTTATGCGATTTAACATCCGTGTGATTTGAGTTGCTTGATATAGGTTATCCGGACAACACTTGTGCGGATCATTAAGCGATTTTGCAATCCGCCTGGTAAACCGTTGATAACTTGTGTGAATAAGTGTGCGATTTATATAATCCGGCTGGTAAGCCTTTAGTGACTTGAACGGATTAGTGACCGATTTATATAATCCGACTGGTAAGTCGTTGAAGGTTTGTGCGATTTACATAATCCGCTTGGTAAGATTTTGAATTTGTCTACTTGAGCGATTTATAATTGTGATCGTATATACTTTGGTGATTGAACGGATATTGACTTCTTGATCGATTTATTACTTTTGACTTTTCATCGATTTGTTTTAAGAGGACTTATACATACTTTGACTTGTTGACTTCGTTGACCATGACTTGTTGACTTGTTGACTTTTTACGTCCGATCTTCATTTTGGAATTTTGACTAAGTGTTGAAAACATCCGATTTGAGATTTTTAAATCAAATTGATTTTTGTGCTTTATCCATATTTCATTTGGCATAATCCGTGTGAATTTTGCATAGTTGGTAAAAATCTGGTTAAGTGTTTGAGCGATTGAAACTTGCTTGTTGTCCGGACTTCTAATCCGGATAACTTGAATATTCTTGTTGAGCGGACTTTCAATCCGGATAAGCTTGACCGGATTACTAATCCGGATAAGTGTTTGTGCATAATTTGTCCTAAGTGTTGAATGTGTGCGAAGTTTTGTTTACATATTATCAGATATATTTTTGTAAACTGATCATTTAATTCAAACTTTGAACTGCAGTTGATCCTATTTCATACAATTTGATACGATGAGTTCACGAGAAGCAATGGCTATTGGTACTGATAACAAGCCACCTGTTCTATTTCGTGGTGATTACAATCAGTGGAGAGACAGATTCCTGAATTTTATTGAGAGAATGAAAGAAGGTGATCTGATAATGAAATCTTTAATGGAAGGTCCTGCTGAATTCTTCCTAGAGATAGAAGCTGATATAGTAGAAGGCATACCTGCACAAAGAGTTCCTAAACTGAAGCATCAATATTCACCTCAAGAAAAAGAGAGAGCCCATGCTGATGTGCTCTGTAAGTCTTACATAATGTAAGCACTGACTAATGATATTTACACCAGTATTGACAGTCACAAATCATCAGGTCACAGCATGTAGATTCAAATCGAAAAGATGATGATGGGTTCGAAAGTGGGAACTCAACTGAAAATCACTAACTGTATTTCAGCCTATGAAGAATTCAAGGCTAAAGAAGGTGAAACCCTTGATGATGTTTACAACAGACTTGCCAGACTGCTAAATGAACTGACAAAGAATGGAATTTCTAAAACTACAATAGAGATTAATGTTAAGTTTCTTAACAATCTCCAGTCAGAGTGGAAACCATTTGCCAATCATATCAGATTTAATAAACAGTTATTTGGTATTGATTTTCATGAAATCTATGAAACTCTGAAACAAAATGAGCAAGATGTTTTGGAAATCCGAAATGCTAAGAAGAAAGAAAAAGAAGTTGCTGATCCTTTGGCTCTTGTATCTGAGAGAAAGGAAAAGAAATCTAAAAGCAGACCTAGAAAGCAAGTAAAGGAAGTTAGTCAGTCAAGTGAGTCTGAAACAGAAGACAGTAACAGCTCAGATTCAGATTCTGAAATGTCAGAGATCAAACAGGCAATGGCAATGCTGACTAAGGCATTTCAAAAGAAGTTCTCAAAGTGGCTACACTCGAACAATCAGAGATTCTCGTCAGGCTCAAAATATGAATACAAAGACAAGTTTGGCGAGAAGAAGAAGTATGAAGAGAAGAGGTTCGAGAAGAAATATGAGAAAAAGCCGGAAGAAAAGAAGAATTTTATCAAAGGTACAGCTGATGAAAACACAAAGTGTTATA
>NW_020201036.1:62096-70557 GCF_001531365.2 Cynara cardunculus var. scolymus
GATGAAGAAATAGAGATGGAGAATCCGATCAATCCCGTTCAGTGTGAAGAGGGTTAAACTTCTGAAATTCAAGAGGTATTGGTTGAACCAGTTAACAATAATCCACCTCAATCAGATATTCAACCTATCCTAGTTCCAAATATTGAACCTTCACCTGAACCTGCTCCTATAAACTCCCCAAGTTCTTATATTGATCAAAATTCAGATCAAAGTTCTTATACTCCCTTACCTCATAGCAAGAAGTGGACCCGAGATCATCTAATACATCAAGTAATTGGTGATCCATCAGCACTTATTCGTACACGGTCTGCAACTGCTAATGAGTGTCTATATTCCATATTCTTGAGTAAAATTGAGCCGACTAAGGTTTCTGAAGCCTTAGAAGATCCGGATTGGATATTAGCATTGCAAGAAGAACTGAACCAGTTCGAAGTACTCAAAGTCTGGAGATTAGCACCTCGTCCTAACAATAAGACGATTATCGGTACTAAATGGGCATTCAAAAATAAAAAGGATGAAGATGGTGTTGTGGTCAGAAATAAGGCTCGACTCGTTGCAAAAGGATATAATCAACAAGAAGATGTTGACTATGACGAAACGTTTGCCCCGGTTGCAAGAATTGAAGCAATAAGAATATTTTTGGCGTTCGCAGCATACAAGAACTTCACGGTGTATCAGATGGATGTCAAGACAACATTTTTATATGGACTTCTCAAAGAGGAAGTCTATGTCTCACAACCGGAGGGTTTTGTTTATCAGTCAAAGCCGGATCATGTCTACATCCTTGATCGACACTTTACGGCCTTAAACAAGCTCCGAAAGCCTGGTATGATATTTTATCAGAGTTTCTTGTAAAGTCAGGCTTCTCGAAAGGTAATATTGACACAACTCTTTTCATTAAAAACGAAAGTCTAATATTATTTTGATACAAATTTATGTAGACGACATAATATTTGGATCTACAAATCCAAAATACTGTAAAAACTTTTCTGCCTTGATGGTTTCTTGTTTTAAAATGAGTATGATGGGTGAGATGAACTTCTTTTTAGGTCTTCAAATTAAACAATTATCTTCGGGTATCTTTATCTGTCAAACTAAATATATTTTAGATATCCTGAAGAAATTTAACATGGAAAACTGTTCATCTATCAAAACACCTATGGCTCATGGAACAAAGATCCATGCTGATACTTCTGGAAAAGTTGTTGATCAGAAAACATATCGAGGTATGATAGGTTCTTTGATGTATTTGACATCTTGTAGACTTGATATAATGTTTTCAACACATCTTTGTGCCAGATATCAGTCTAATCCAAAGGAGTCCCATCTAAGTGCCGTTAAGCACATTTTTTGTTATCTTAAAGGGACTGCTAATCTTGGACTTTGGTATCCCAAGGGTACTGGTTTTGAACTGACAGCTTATTTAGATGCAGACTATGCAGGCTGTATGTTAGATATGAAAAGTACAATAGGACATCTATAGTTTTTGGGAGACAAGCTAGTCAGCTGGGCATCAAAGAAACAGAACTGCGTTTCCATTTCCACTGCTAAAGCATAATATGTAGCTGCTGCAAGCTGCTTTTCTCAAATGCTATGGATGCAGACACAGCTCAGAGACTACGGGTTTTATTTTAATAAAATTCCTATTTACTATGATTCCAAAAGTGCTATTGCTATTTCATGTAATCCTGTTCAACATACTAAAACCAAGCATATAGATATCCGNAAACCAAGCATATAGATATCCGGTATCATTTTATTAAAGATCATGTAGAGAAAGGACCTATTGAACTGTATTTTGTAAATACAGAGTTTCAATTAGCTGACTTATTTACGAAAGCTCTAGATGAAAAACACTTTAGCTTTCTTGTATCTAAGTTAGGTATGTTAAATTTGAAAATTTGAATTTTTATTAAAAATAGTTCAATTAATTGAATTGAGTTTAATTCAAATTCATTTAGTCAAATATCTGTATTTTTTAAATACAAGTCAGTATTTCAATTTTTTCTATCTTATTTTAAATTTCTTGATTATGGGAATCTATATTTGAGGGGAAGCATGTTTTCTTTTATCTGATCATATTTTGAGGGGGAGTGAGTTTTATCTGTTTTGAACTAACAGCTTATATTTTTCTTACAGGTATTTCAAGTATTATCTAATTTTTGAAAGATAATTGAGTTTTGAAATATAAGTGTTTGGCCGATTTAGTCTAATCCGGACAATGCTTGTCCGATTTATTAATAATTCGGACAACACTTGACCGATTTATTGTCCGATTTAGACATCCGGACAAAAGGCTATATGATAAACTCTTATCATGATAAGATTAGATATACTTTGTAAGGGATTGAGCGATTTAATAAGACGATGAGTTCATTTGTCCGTATTCCTTAAATCGTTTGTTGAGTTCATTTTTTTTCCAAGTCTTTAAATCGTTCAATCTTTGAGCGGTTTAATTCCAAACTTGAGCGATTTATCCTTCTTCATTGAGCGATTTATTCTTAAACCGGACAAGTCTTGACCGGTATTCTTCTAAATCGTACATGCCTTGAGTGATTTATTGTCCGGATTAACACTTAGATATTGTTCATCTCATAAATCGGACACCTCTTAACCGATTTATTCTAATCCGGATAAGTCTTGAGCGATTTAGAATCTGAACGGTTTTTGACTTTGACTATAAATAGTCGACTCATTTTTACTTTTTACTTTTTATCTCCTTTAACTATTCATCGTCGTCTCCGCTCAACGCTGGTTCATCGTTCAAAGATCTACTTTGTCAACTCTTCTACAATTCCATCTTTGCTAAATCAAGGTTTATATAATTTGATTCCTTATTCATATACCTTGATCGTATGGATTTACTTTGAACTTCTGGACTGTTGGACTTAATCTTCTCATTATCTTCATAATCGAATCTGAAATTGAATAATAAGAGGATAAACATAAACAAAAAACGGTTTTATCTTGGTTTGATTGTGTATTTTGTGTATTTTGATTTCTTTTTGAGTGTATTTTGATTGTTTTGAGTGTATTTTGATTGTTTTGTGTGTATTTTGTTTTTTGTTTTAGTGTGTATTTTTGAATTTTTTTTTACTGTGTGTGAATTGTGTGTTGAACGGATATTTCACCGGACAAGGTGATCGGAGTTCAATCCGATCAACCTTAATCCGGTTAATGATTGTCCGATTTATTGTCTTTTTCATTTTTTAGACTTAGTATTTTGTGTGTGTGAATGCTTTGTTGTCCGGATTTCTAATCCGGTCACAACTATGTTTTTTTTCTTTCAAGTGTTAGAATGTTCGTATGTTGTCCGGACTTCTAATCCGGTCAACTTGTTTTTCATTTTTTTTTTCTAAGTGTTGGTCTTTGTTTTAAATTTTTTTTCTTTTTTTCTCTTTATTTCTTTTCCATGTTTAATTTTTTTTAATTGTTTTAATTTTTTTTTGTGTCCATTGTATTTTGTTTGAATAAAATGGTTTCTAATATTTTAGATTTTTTTACAGGTTAATGGCGGAACACCGACATCAATCTGACGAGGAATCACATGTTCCTTCCGTTAGATCTGATAACATTCCCATTCACCCGCCCAACCAGCCTATTCCATCAGAAACCTTTTTCCCACAAATAAAATACCTTGACATTAGACCCAATAACCATATTTTTTTCCTTTGCCATGCCAGCTGAATACCCGATCATTCTAGAAATCCTGAAAGGCCATCCTATTTCATATTCTCTATCTGCAAATACACCAGTTCCGATGGTGTATTTACAACAATTCTGGAGCACACTGACTTTAGAAAAAGACGGGGACACCATTTACTTTCAAGGCGAAGTTGACGAATATGTCAGTCGTCTGACATTGAAACGCCTAAGAAGAATACTTCGTCTACTCGGACCAGGCTCTACTGGTTTTGAAGATTTTATATCAGGCGAACAACTGTGTCTGGATATCAAGCATCTAGGATACTCGGCAATTTTGAACAATCCAACTCAATTCAAAAGACGTTTCCTGCCTTCAATCTGGCACTTATTGTTCTCAATTTTAAATAGATGCCTGACGTCAAAGACAGCGGGCATAGATACATGCAGTAGCTCATTCCTTAAATTCTTTCATGGTGTCGTCTTTTCAAGAAACTATGACTACGCCTTAGTCATATGGAATGAGTTGGTGGAGCTGGTCAATGCTAAAAGATTCCTGTCTAAAGCTCGGAAGTTTGTGCCATTTCAGAGGTTTCTACAACTGTTCATTAAGGCCATGATGAATGCTAACGAAGATATACCGGCCAGATCCAGTTCTGAAAAAGGGCCAACATTCACCATGACCAGAATCAGACAGCATACAGAAGTGGAAGACCTGGATTCAATAATGCTAGTACCACAAGAACTGATTGCCCTAGCTGATCAGACCGCTTAGTGCGTAATAGACTATAGGAGAGTGATAGATCTAATAGTTCGACCAGAACCGGTTGAACTTGCCCACGGATCACCCCATGTCTCAGTTGTGAGAGAGCAGTTAGAATTAGAAGAGAGTGTTCAAGAACATGGGTTACCGGAACAGGGAACTGAGCTGAGAGAAAAAGAATCTGAGAGGGGTGAACAGGCAGGGGGAGCGTCTGATCAGCAAAGCACTCCAACTGTCAGTACTTCCTCAACTTCAAGTTCGGAAGCTACTGAATCTGATTATAGGGCAGATTCTTGTAATGGTCAAGATGATGATGATGATAATGATGGAGCAGAAGATTGTGATCAATCCATTCCTGCTCAAAATATTGCAGTTGGTACTATTGTTGATGACATTGACGATATTTTTCCTGAGTATTCTGCTCAGCAACCTTGTCCAAGCTTGCATTCTTTGTCTTTTAACGTTGAGGAATGTGATGATTACAATCACATACTTCAAGATATACCTGATGATGGAGGAGATGAGGGAGTTAATGTCGAAAATGAAGAGAGGATGAGAGAAAGGGAAGGAAAAGAATATGGAAAGGGTGAGAGTGGAGCAGAAAAAGAAGATCAAGCTCCTTTCCAAACTGAAACACTTAGCCGGGCAACCACATCTGCTACTGACATTCATTCGTTGAATGTTAGTATTGAACAAGACATAGCTAGCCTAGCTATGCAAATGCACACCCAACCCATCCACTCAATTGGTTCTCAACAACCAATTGTTTCATTTTCACAAGGGGATAGAGCTCATATGCTAACTACTTCTCAATTGGAGAATGTATTTATTGAAATAAGTAGGCTGCTGCCCCAGCCTACGACTTCAATTATGTGCACCTCGAGTCTAGAGCCGATACATTTAGGTATACATGAGTCAGGAGCATCTGTTGCTCAAAGTGTAGTTCTTAGTGAACTTGCTGGAACGACCAGAGTGGTGTCTTTTGACATTCCACAAGGATAGGTCAGAAGTCCTACAAATGCTAACATTACGCCAACATTGAACGTAGGCACAACAGTTTATTCAACTGTTGTTACAACTGGTATTCTAAGTGAACCAGGAGTGAGTTTACCCGACTTCGTGTCAAGGGAATACCTGGACAGCGTCCTAAAGGCTGTTCAAGACAATATGGATGCTCAAATGGCCAGTCTCAAAAGACTTTTAAAGGGGAAAGAAGTTGTAGAAGAAGAGCCACCATCTGTGCCATCACCACCGCATGTTCCTAAACCGTTTGTACCAGATCAATCGGTGGATGAACTGAAATCGTTGCTGTATGCCAAATTGATGGCATCTCAAAATCCAGATGCTGAGGACGCAGATTTGGTCGGTCTCTTACGTCAACAATTAGACGTAAACCCTTATGTTTGAGCCTCAGAGTTTTTGGCTTTTCAAGATGTGGTTACTTCTAGCTTTTCTAAAGTTAGCAAGTTAATCACATCCAATACCCAAGATCTAAAGAGTTCAATGGATGCCCTAGCTGAACGAGTGTCTACCTTAGAAGAAACCTGCAGGTCTCAGGCCATATCTCTCAAATAAAGGCATGACGATCAGGATGATCCAGATAGTCATGAGGGGGAGAGAAAGAGACAAAGATTGGCCGAGACATCTGAGCAAGGTGCAAGGGTTGGTGAGGAGCCATCAACTCAAGACGTTACTGCTGAAGCTTCTGATCCGAAATCAGTTCGGGAAAGAATAATTGAGGCCATTGAAGTTGAAGATGAACAAATGGAGACAAGTCCTACGATCGAGCCAATGGTTGAAAAGCCGGCGGACTCCACGGTAGGAACAAGGATGTTACTGGACTTGTCTGCCAACGTAGGATTCAATGAAGTGTTCTCTAAAACTCTGGGTGGAGAGCAAGACTTTGGAGAAGACATTGACAACATCGACGAATCGACTGGGATCTATTTTGACTTTGAAGCTGATATAGATGATGAAGATCCAGTCTTTCCTGTTCAAGAAGAACCTTAGTCTGTTCCAGAATCTTCCACTGCAGTTTTATCTGATGTGCCAGACATTCCTGCTCAAAGAGAACAAGTTGATCCAACTGAAATCTTCACCAGAGACTATGTGCCATTCCATATTAGAGCAAATTTTCCTGGATATGATCGTGCAAGGATCCGAGAGCCATACCTAGAAGATATCTACTTTGGAATCTTCATCCGTCATAGAAAAGTGCTAAGCGGCGACAAAGTTCTGGGTATTCATAAGCAGACAAAAGAATATCGTATTGAATACCGACATGTTTTGAAAGCCAAGTGCCAACCAATCAGTGAAGTACGTACAAAGCATCAGATTGTAACAATCAAACAAATTGATGCTCAGAAGTTGTTAAGAATCTGGTATCCTGTTTTCACTGTCACAAGGCAGGATGGTCAGATTTGGAGGTTCAGCGAAGTAGATTTTTCAAACCTATATTTGGATGACCTTGAATATATGTACTTTGAACTCAAAAACATGACGATCAGAAAGGAAGGAGAATTGGTTGCTCTTGAGGCTATCAAGAGATTTATACGTTGTCATGTAAAACTGGCGATGGTCATTGATGTACAGATGGGCCTTGAAGACAATCAGTGAATCATCAACCTTAAAAGACCAAGAGAGTCCAAGACCAACAAGTGACTTTCAATGTTTTTAATTACCTTAGGTACCCGAAAGAAAGAGAAGAGTGTTCTGCTTTGAGTCTGATAGAAACTTGGTGTCAAGAAAAAAGTTTGGGGGAAATTTTAGGTTTATCTGAGACTGATAATGATGAAGAAGAAGATTTTGAGGAATTAGAAATACCACAAGAATCTGCTGCTTTTGAAGTTTTAGAAACTGAGGATAGGAAGATCCTTGTTCCTTCCTTAGATGTTGCCCCAAATTTAGAGTTAAAACAACTTCCCTCACATTTGAAGTATGCCTTTTTAGGAGATTCAGAGAAGTTGCCAGTCATGATTTCATCATCATTAGAAGCTGACCAAGAAGAAAAGTTGGTTGACATGTTGAAACTTCATACCAAGGCCATAGGATGGACAATTGCTGACCTCAAAGGGATAAGTCCCATCATTTATCAACATAAAATTATCTTGGATGACAAAAGTTTTACCTCCGTTGAGCCTCAAAGAAGACTCAATCCTGTCATGAAGGAGGTTGTCAAAAAGGAGATTTTAAAATGGCTTGACGCTGGCATAATTTATCCTATTGCTAGTAGTTTCTGTGTCAGTCCTGTGCAATGTGCACCCAAAAAGGGTGGAGTCACTATTGTACCAAATGAGAAGAATGAACTTATACCTACTAGAACAGTAACTGGTTGGAGGATATGTATGGACTATAGAAGGCTTAATAAAGCCACTCAAAAAGACCATTTTCCATTACCCTTCATAGACCAAATGTTAGAYAGACTAGCAGGAAAAGAGTTTTATTATTTCTTAAATGGCTACTCCGGTTACAATCAGATTGCCATAGCACCGGATGATCRGGAAAAGACTACTTTCACATGTCCATATGGAACTTTTGCTTTTAGAAGAATTCCTTTTGGACTTTGTAATGCCCCTGCCACTTTCCAAAGGTGTATGATATCAATTTTCTCAGATATGTTAGAACACTCCATGAAAATTTTCATGGATGATTTTTCAGTACATGGGACATCATATGACCCATGTTTGCAAAACCTTGAAAAAAGTCTTAAAAGATGTGAAGAAACAAATTTGGTTTTGAACTGGGAAAAGTGTCACTTTATGGTAAAAGAAGGCATAGTGTTAGGGCATTTAATTTCCAAAAGAGGCATTGAAGTTGATAAAGTCCAAACCCTTTGAAATAATGACTAATGCTAGTGACTGGGCAGTTGGTACAGTGTTAGGTCAAAAGAGAGAAAAGATTTTTCATCCTGTTTATTATGCAAGCAAAACTCTTAATGATGCTCAAATCAATTACACCACTACTGAAAAGGAATTATTAGTTGTGGTCTTTGCTTTTGAAAAATTCAGATCATACTTGATGGGAACCAAAGTAATTGTTCATACAGATCATGCTGCC
>NW_020201036.1:71322-89323 GCF_001531365.2 Cynara cardunculus var. scolymus
TAAGTATGACATCAAGCATAGGGTAGCAACTGCCTACCATCCTCAGACCAACGGATTAACTGAATTGTCAAATAGGGAGATAAAAGGGATTTTGGCCAAAGTAGTCAAGCCACATAGAAAGGATTGGGCCTCTAAGTTAGATGATGCGTTATGGGCCTACCAGACTGCTTACAAAACCCCTATTGGGCCATTAAGGAACTCAACATGAGTTTAGAGGAGGCCGGAAGAAAAAGGACTTTGCAACTTTGTGAACTGGAAGAACATAGGAATTTTTCCTATGAAAATGCTAAGCTATACAAAGAAAATACAAAAAAATGGCATGATAGAAAGATCCTTCCAAAAGAGTTCACAGAAGGCCAAAAAGTCCTATTGTTCAATTCAAGGTTAAAGTTATTTCTGAAAAAACTGAATTCCCGATGGACCGAACCTTTTGTTGTTGCCAAGGTATACCCCTACGAAGTTATTAACCTGATAGATCCGGAGAGGGGTACTACTTTCAAAGTAATTGGACAAAGAGTAAAACCTTTCTTTGAGTCCATGATTGTTACACAACCTATTGAGGTTATTTTTCTAAAATAATAGTTTGTTGTAAATATTAAGTATATATATATATATATATATATATTCCCTATAAGTTATTATATTTTTCTTTTATTTTTATTTTGCATTTTCATTTTAAATTTTTAGATAAAACTTTAGTTTATTTTCTTTTAATAATTATTTCTTCTATGATTTCTTTTATATTAGGTTTATATTAAAAGGTTTGGATTTTGTTATCTTTGGGCCAGGATTTACTTTAAAACAGCCGGCCCAATCTCTTAACTAACCAAGCCCCGCTAAAAGAATTCGATGACCCTTATGTTCTTGTTTCTTAGCAGGCCATGACTAAAGAAGCCATATTGCAGGCTGCGAAGAAGGAAGCCCAAGTGAAGTCCGCGTCTGGAAAGCCCAGGATGGAAGATTTACCTGGTACACCCCAAATCAGTAGCCCACACGAAAGAAGCCCAAAATTCGAAGCCTGTTGGTACGGCCTGTCAAGGATCCCGCGCATTCGTACCAGACCACGACCGGCGACTGTCCTTTCGTCTCCAAACTCTCAACTCACCAATACCATCATCGTACTCTCTTTTCCATCATACCAGGAACAGTCAGCCATAGCTCATCAAATAAGCATTTTCGAAAAGGAAAAGCCATAGCTCATCAAACAAGATGACCAAGTCACACTTGTGACTTCTCATCTTTGCTTTTCTGTTTCAATGTTTTCAGTATGAGTCTTTTACTCTTAAATATAATCAATTACATTTGTATTGATCATCTTTGCTTTTCTGTTTCATTTTAGGATTTTAGGCACTGATTTTAGTAGCATATATTCTTTTTGCCATTTATGCACAAAAAAAAAAATAATGAATTTGTTGTACAAATGTTTGAACTTGATGCCATAGCCACAATAATCCAAAGCTTAACCATCTTTATCTTTAATTGAGCCTCTAGAACTAGCCAAACATTTCCAAAGCTTTCACTTAATTCAATTAGGCCTTCATTTCAATTTGGCCAATTTGTAGCCTTGTTACACTCACAATGAGGACATTGTTTCCCTTAAGTTTGGGGGAGGGTCCTAAAAGTACCAAACATTTAATAGAGTTCATGAAACATATGCGCTAAGACCAAAAGACAAACAAAGGAACAAAGTTTCATGTCTTGTGCATACAAAAGAGTGTCAAAGTACACCAGAATGTTTGAAAAGGACCAAAGTGTCCAAACATACCTCAGTATGAGATGCATAGCAGTAAAATTGTGCTATGGAGTGAAAATGTGAGAAGAGGTAAAAGGCATGCATTGAAAAGAAAAAGCCAAATGCAAAACCCAACTCAAAGTCCCAAATTCTCTATTGAATCTAATATAGCAATAGAAATGTAGGCTAGCTTATGGTTTGGCAATATGAGAGATTTAAGTTTGGGGGAGCTAGGTTTATGAAGGGCTATGGATATCAAGCATCAAGTCAGGAGTATAACATCTTCATTCAAAAAATTTCAAAAATATGCATACTTTGGCTATGGAATGTTTATGCTCAATTTTTTTTAGTTTATTAGAAATTTGAGTCTTTTAATTTGTCATTTTCTGTTGTTTAGGGACAAACAACAATTCAAGTTTGGGGGTGTGATAAGTGTTAATTTATTAACCTTATTACATCATTTTCTTAACCATTTTCTTTTGTTTTATTTGCCCATTAGTGTCTTAATTGAGTCTTTTTATGTCTTTTTCATATATTAGCAGTAATATAGTATATCTAATGTTAATCCTCTGTTTATGCAGGTTTTTGATGATTTTTGGGCTCGATCTTGCAGCAGTCCAGTAGGACCAGGAGTGGCAAAATCCTATAGTACCTGTCTGTGAGCTGCACTTTTGCCTGGGCCGAGAATTCGTGGGCTGCTCCTTAAAGATTGTTGGGTCAACGACCTTGGTCCTGGTCAAATCCCATTTTTGAAGAGCCTTTTGTCTTATTAGATGGCTCCCACTAAGCAAACTCCCTTAGCCTATAAATAGAAGGCTTAAGGCTTGAGTTTACTCACCAATTCACCAATTTACATACTTTTTACACTTTTAATGCTTCCTACCAATTAATCTTTGTGTTAATTAATCTCTAGATTATTGCTTTCGGTTTTATGATTTCGGTTTTCTTGCTTCCAACCAAGAACCGACTTTTGTGAAGTGAAGTACTGATTACGTTCTCAAGTTTTAATTCAAGTGCTCATATTTAATCTTCATCCCATTTCTGTTTTTATTTCCAAATACGTTACATTTTCTGACTTTTGTTGCAAGTTACGAATGAGTCGATCGATGTTGCTTTACATTGGATTTCATCCTTTGTGGCTCACGACTAATTTACGTAGGCTAAATAATCTGTTTTTAAGAGTTTGCAAGTAACCTTTTCGATCTTTATAGCGAAACTTGTGTTGCAAGTTTTGTTACTTGTCTTGCGTGTTTTCTTCAAAGTCAAACTTCTATTTTCAAGGCTTTCATTAGTCACTTCTATATCTCTTCAAGTACTTGTTTTACATCATGTCATAGTTTAATATTAATTAATAATATTTAGTTATTAGTAATTTAATTTCAGTCATTTACATTTCAGTCATTTACATTTCAATCTTTATATTTCAGTCTTTACATTTCAGTATTTACTTTTCTGTATTTTACTTTACTGCAATTTACCTTTCTGTCATTTAATTTCAGCAAATTTATATTTCAGTCATTTAATTTCAGTCATTTAATTTTCAGTACTTTAAATTCCAGTATTTCCATTTCTTGTAATTTAATTTATACAATTTACTTTCAGCAATTTACATATTCGTATAAGTTATTTATCTTTCGGTCCTTACATCTTTCAAGAGAAGAAACCGAACGATGATGGGCTAACGCCTTAGCTTGGGGTGTAACGGGAAATGTCACACCCCGCTAAAGCGGAATCACCAGGTATGGCAGGTAGAGTCTCATAACAATAGTGTATAAACAACACAACCATACAATTTAAAACATAATTACATCATAATTAAAGTTTACAGTCCCAAATACAAGTTTGCAAAAATAAACATAAAAGAAGTTTTGAAATCGTTAAATATGACATGTCTTCTAACAAGTGTCACCAAGAGTCTTTCTTACCCTAAAAAAGCATGTCAAACAAGTGTCAACTACAAGAGTTGGTGAGTTCACAGGTTTTATATGCACAAAATGATTTTAAATGCAGCAATCTCAGTTATAAATTTATGAGCAATATCTTAAAAACAATGTCATACATATGATTTATATTATTGAGCCACTACTAAACCTAAAAACGCCCCACGAACTACCTCAGAGGTGGTAGCGAACCACATGTGTAGAACATACTTACGAACTACCTCAGCGGTGGGACTAAACCCCATATGTGTAGAACTCATGCCGAACTACCTCAGCAGTGACCACTTCGTGTCACATGTGTAGAACTCCTACCGGACTACCTCAGCGGTGACCACTTCGTGTCACATGTGTAGAACTCCTACCGGACTACCTCAGCGGTGACCACTTCGTGTCACATGTGTAGAGCAAATTTTAATGACCAAGTGCACCCCTACTTATTAGTAACAAGGTGGGTATGACAACCAAATAGCGCTATCTACAAGAATCATAGGCTCGAAACGAGTTAATAGTAGTGGAAATAAACGGGGACTTTCAATCTCAACATATCAATAGTGTATACATTTAAATGCTCATAACAAGATTCATATATCGATATAAATCTAACAAATATTCATTAATCAAGCTTTTCACCCCAAAACGAGAAATTGGTAAAAAGGGGCCGTGAAACTCACTTTTCAATATAGAGCTTCGCAAGATAAAGCAATACGATCCGAATACCGTGCTAGATCAACGGTTCCCTATCAATAGGAATATCCAAAATCATCACTTATTGATTCATCTCTACCTATGGAGTTTAATAAATCCTAAGTCCATATTTGTCTACTTATGTTCCATAATATTATCCATAGTCCAAATATACATAATGTCCATATGCTCATTAAAGAATTTATTTATACTAGAAATGATGCTATAATCCAATAAAAGATCAATTTTACAAATTTAACCAAATCCAGAATTCTTGATTCTGGACAGAAACTTAAGTTACATAAGATGATCAAATAAAGATACTTCAAAAATGAGATAAATTCTCATCTTTTTATATGGTTTATAGCACTGAGTTATAGTCATCGTGACCAAATTTCATGTATTTTGGGCATGAGATGATAATTCAAATAATTTATGCAATGCAACTTATCACAACTGAAATGGCAGATTGCACCATGTTAGTAAAACACTCATTAAAATAGTTCTACTAGTTTTTCTATATAAATTCAAGTTGTATTAGAAACCTAACACTTATACGAAACTTTTAAAATAAGAATCACTCATTTTCGATGAGTTGATAGGAAGATGTGATACCTTAAAGTCACAAGCACACATCTGTCATTAGTTGACAGATTGCACACTTGACTTAAATAAATTGGTTCGTGCCTCAAAACATCATATTTTTGACTGAAACTGGATTAAAATGAATCCTAACTCATAAAAGAACGTTTTAGAAGAAGAATTATACATTGAGAACAAGTAAGTGAAAAGATATTAGCATTCAAAGTAAGAGTTACCTACTGTGGTTTCACAGTTTGCACACCTATAGAGTTTTAGGTGCTTGGAGATCAAAACTCCATAATTTTATGTGATTCCATTTGCATGTAGGAGACAACCCATAAAT
The DNA here is from genome assembly GCF_001531365.2 of Cynara cardunculus var. scolymus. Lineage (NCBI taxonomy): Eukaryota > Viridiplantae > Streptophyta > Magnoliopsida > Asterales > Asteraceae > Cynara > Cynara cardunculus. Next base: position 76,604 of record NW_020201036.1, read on the forward strand.
TTAACTCTCAAAAGAAAAATAATCCTTTTTCATTGAGTTATGAGAGAGATATGGTCGATGGAATATACATATACAAATCTGTCAAAATCGGACAGATTGCATGTTCATCTTATTTTGAGTAATTAAAACCTCAAATCACCACAATATTGAATGAAATCGGTGGCATTTGAAAGGTAACTCATTAAACTAACATCCAGAAGAAAACTCCACAATTTTGGATGACTATCTAGAGAGTTATGACTATTCAAAGTAGGGTTTACCAACTTAAAATTCTCATATGCATATATACAATGTTTTGAGCATTTGGGGGGTCAAAACTCAATGTTTTTGAGTGAAACCAAATGCATTGCAACCCCAACTCAGTAAATATGCTTTTAAAAGAAACCTCATGACATTTGAACAAGCCATTTACAAGATATGGACGATTATGTGCACATGCACATAATCTGTCAGCACCAAAATATGAAGTTTTTAAGAAATAAACCAYATAAAATCATGATTTCTTCCTACCTTTTTGAGTTCTAATGTTTGGGTCATGGATTACCACCATCAAATAAACATTTTTACATGTTTTTGGTGTATAATCTAACCTTGAGACTCAATATTTTCGAAACATAGAGAATAGAGGATGAAGAATGCAATAAAGTGGGTTTTTCTCCCCAAAACATACAAGAAAAAAAATGGAGGGATGAATGCATTACCTTGTTATTGAAGGAGAGGATTGTTGTATCTTCAAGAGCTTGCTAAAATGATGAAGATGGATGGTGGATTCGGCTGAAATGGATTAAGGAGAAGGAGAGTTCTCAAGGTGACCCTTGAGTTTTCTAGGGAAAGAGATGAAAGAGTTTTTGAATCTTGAATGAAAGAATTATGGGAATTAAAAGAAATTGATGCTAATTATATGTGGCCAAGGGAGGGAAATGGGGGGAAAAGGCCGGCCATAAGGGCCCAAGCCCACCCTCACAAAAATTGTTTTTTTAAAAGAAAGCCCAAAAATGCACAAAAGCCCAATTTCTCAATTTTGACATTTTTCTTCATTCTAAAAGCCCACGATGACTAAATTTATTTAAATAGAAAGGTTTTATATTTAAAACACTAAAACWTAGTGTTTTATATATATTGGGTATAAATTAGAGCATTTGGTACTATATAGGACGTTTCAGATAATTTCGGGTCGGAACCGGACTTTCTAAGCAACTGCCAGAAATTCTTAAAATTTTTCAACTAAACTAATCTAACTAACTCCTAATCTTATAAATTAACTTCAATAACACTAATATAATCTTAATAAAAGCTAACCTGGGATTTTGAATTTGACTGCTGTCACAGGAAATTAAGACCAAAGCCGATATGAAAGTACAAAGGTGTCTTATTAGCATTATAGTCTACTATTTGTTTCAGGTGATTAATATTTAATTTGATGATTACATTAAAATTAATTGACAACTAATTTTGTGTATAAAAATGTATTGACTTTCAAAATCTGAGGTCATAGGAGAAGGCTATAAATAGCTTTAGTGTCTGACAAACACTATACTCCTACGGTGTAGGATGGTAACACTGTGTTGTGCTAGGATTCACGACATCTAACATAAATGATATCGTATCAATAGCACTTTGACCGGTGTGTACTCTTGGGAGGCCGTCTGACCCGATAGTTGATACTGATATAGTTATATAAAATCATTTATTGATTTTAGATAATTGTGACAAGAATCCTATGTCACCTTTTTGTTGAATCATTTGTTTAATGTCTTAATTAACTGTTGCACCCTATGCTTCTTTTTAAGATTGATATTTTCCTAGTTGTTAATCAAATCACCCAATTTTAGATAAATCAAATCCCTCGTTTCGCCATCTGAAACTAGTTTTTATAAACTAGACTCTTGAAGAACTTTACAAGCTATCTCTGTGGGAACGATATCTGGTACTTATACCATTATTACTTGTTACGAGACGACAGTAGTTCAAGGTGTATACTTGCGCCGAGTTCTATTTTTGTGTTGAAATCTAAGGTTAAATAAACCGACGAGCAATGGTCCCTACCCTTTTTAGATGATAATTCTCAAACAAAATAAAAACTCCCTTTTAGGTGATCTTGATACACATTAAGGGGCCTTTTACGTAAATGCTTACCCAGTAAGCAGTTACCGATAAAATTCATTATTGTCACTTACTTTACCGAGTAAGATCATAGTCCATCAAAACGGCATCATATGCAACAATTTACCCGGTAAACATTAACCGATTAAGAGTCGTCACCATTAATTACCGGATAGGATTCTCAGTCTTTGTCATTGCTCATACTAAGTAAGATTTTTGGTCAATGACATGTTAATCAAGTAGGGTAAGTGACCCATAGTAAGCACTTACCGGGTAAGAGTTCAGTAAACGACCCTTAAGTTGCTAGAAGTCCAATCTAATCAGAGTCTTTATTTTTGCCTTTTTGCTACTTGCCCCATGTTTAATGTTTATAGAACTGTATAACAAGTTGGTTATAACTGCTACTTGACATAAAAAGTAACAAGAATTCTTTACTTGATAGAAATTGTGATATATAGGGCCGACCCATTACATGGGCGACATGGGCCTTTCCAGGGCATCATAGCCCAAGTTCCTTTTAGTATATAGTAGGTTCATTTTTTATCCTAATAAAAAAAATTGAAAGTTGGCCTCTTTGACGATCGATTCCAAATTTTCAGATATCCTCTACGATTCCACCTTGAATAATAAAACGACAAACAGTCAACCACCTTCACGTCTTCACGATTCGAATAATCAAACGACCCATTAGTCCTACCTTCTGGACCGTTCACGCATTGATTGGTTTCTTTCATGCACCGACTGATTTGGCCGGTCCTAGGGTTTCATGATTGGTTTCACGCACCGACGGTCTACTGATTTCGTGTCACGACTCACCTCTTTGACGCACAACGATCGATCAAAATCAAAATTAGACGGTCTTGCTTATGAGTTCTCAATTCTGCGTTCTGGCTTCATCACTTCGAGCTTTTAACGGTATTGCTATTACACAATCTGGTTTTGCTTTAGTCTAGCAGAAAGTAGGTGTTTTCCTTCACTACAAAAATGAGGAGAGTCGCTAAAGGCATAATATGTTGCTGATCCGTAGCTGATCGTACGTCAATCAAAAGCTCGTAGGTAATGTTATCAGTGACGGATCACCAAAGGATTTTGGCGACAGATCACCGAAGGATCGGATTTGGGACGGATTAGTGACGGAAAAATTTCAGCAACGGATTTGTGACGGAAAACTTTCAGCGACGGATTTGGGGCGAAAATGTTTCAGCGATGGATTAGCAACGGACGAAAAACTTTTATAATTTGTCTCTAAGTTTTAATAATTTAAAAATAAATATTTTATAATTACATAAATCTTATATTTATTTATACAAAACATGACCATAAAATAACAAACCAAAACTGCCATCAAATTAAAACTAACATATTCATACAATTTAAAATATCTAATTCATACAATTTAATGTTCAAATTCATACAATCTAACTACCGAAAGGTGGGGGAGGTGGGGGTGGGGGCGGGGGGAAACATATCTTGACTTCCAGATAAATGCAGCAAAATGCTCCGACAACTTGATCTGTTCAGCTAACTAGGTAGCATGTTTGGCCAGTCTGCCCTCAAAATCCGCCCTAGTCTTTCGTTCGGCCTCCATCTCGGCCTAATGGCGTTCCTACCGCAGTCGTGCCTCCTCTTATACCCTTGCCAACTTCTCTCTCAACTCTACTACTTGTAAATATTCAATATTCAACAAAATCAGTAATTTGTTCGCATTGAAAGTAATGGGAAAGTATATACCAATATAACCAACATACATCCGCTGTCGAATCGTATGATGTCCCAGTGCTACTGCTACATCTACCAGTCATAGCATAAGAAGGATCCTAGAAGGTCCCAAAACCAAAAAGACGACCCTTCTTTCATCCTCCGACACTCTGCTTCCAAAGAGATGCCTCATCAAAGGGAGGGGTGTCGATACTAGACTATGACTCATCCCTAAGCAATAGAAATCGCTCATATGGTTCACCAAAACAAAAATAGGTGAGGTTATATATATATAGAAATTTCAATAACATAACGACTGTAAATCAAACATATCCAATGCTTGTTTTTAATAATTAAAGCATTCTAATTACCAATGACAGTAATATTCTCAACCTATCTACTTAGCCTAACATCTACCCAACAATGACAGTCCAAACTAATAACATCACTATGGTTATTAAAATATATTATTGTAAACCTACCAAACGTATCTATAAATCAAAGTAATGGTTTTCGAAAACTTACATGATACCTAGCAGCTTTGGGGTAACTGAATTGAGGAGGATCAGTAGGCGGGTCGGACGAACCTTGATCAAACATTTGGTTTTGAGTACGCTCTAACACCTCAGTAGCAGTCGGCTCATGACCCATTACCTATGCCTACATTAGGCAATTAGATTAAGTTGTTAGTAAACATAGAGAAGAATTTATATATTCAAAAAAATTATATATTCACCATCCTGTCTCGATGTTGTGCAATATTGACCGATCCCCCAGTGTGCCTGGATGACACCCCCTCATACTGTGTGTTCCCATTGGCCTTATTGATCATGGATTTCCTTTTCCAAGGTTCGGTATCCCAAACCTGTTAAAGACATATATATAAGCCGGGTACAAAACACATGACAGTTTACAAAGCTCACAATAGAGATACATACCTGGTCAATTATCTGAATCCAAAACCTCTCTGGTATCCATATAGGCCGGTGTAATCTAATCCATGAGAAGTCGTCACAATCCCATTGATGAGCATTGGGTTAGGCCTGTGCCACGGCCTAGTCACGTGCAGCGGTCATCCAATCTAAGAACCTATTGTACATGACTTTGGTCCATAAATCACAAATCATGTCATCCAGCTATGGTTCCTATTGAAACTTAGCCTACATACATAATATTTGTATCAATGTAAAAACAATAACCTTATATGGTGTTAATCTTCTCAAATTCGAAAACGTAATATAAAAGTTTAAAATGGTGTTAATCTTCCCAAATTCGAAAACATAATATAAAAGTTTAAAATGGTGTTAATCTTCCCAAATTCGAAAACATAAAATAAAAGTTTAAAATGGTGTTAATCTTCCCAAATTCGAAAACATAAAATAAAGGTTTAAAATGGTGTTAATCTTCTCTAATTCGAAAACATAATATAAAAGTTTAAAATGACGTTAAAAAATATTAACATGAGATAACATGGAAAACCAACCTATTGACATTGATTTACATAGTGTCACTCGGAAATCAGAAGAATCGACTTTGTGACCCCAAATGATGTCATTATATGTATCAAAAGTATATCATAGGATGTTTTTGATGATGAAACAAATTACCTATACTACATAAAAATGTTCTAGTAGATAATATTAATCTAAGAATGAGTATTCATTGATTTTGCATCCAAGGAATACTCAGAAAAACGGTTTTATATGAATTCAATGTTATTTCTGATGATTAAAACAATATATTGAAAAAATATCGTACTTATCAAGGGCCCCTTTTTTTACATTTCGCTCAATGTCTGAAAAATGTCAGGAACGGGCTGAAATCACCCATGTCTTTTTACTTGGTTGCAGTTCCCAATGAGGCCAAGAGAGGAAAATAGGGATCAAAGGCAAGCGGCAAAGCAACTGCATCAACATCTGGAGGTGGTGGAGATATGTGACTATTATGGGTTGACTATGTATTTCATCGAAAATGGTGTCGTGCTGAAGAAGCTTATAATAGAACCGCTTATGTTAAGATGCCCAAACAGCAAAGGGAATAATGGCTGGCGTGGAGTTGGTAATACTATAAACCACCATTGAGAACTAATCGAACTTAATATATTTATTTGAACTAAATGAAGTAAAAGAGCGATCAATTTATACCAAATGTAATCGATTCTTTAATTTATGTGAACTAATTTTCCCCTTTCGATATCACGTCCTTTTTCACTCTAAATTCTTCATTATTGTTGGTTTGTTTCTCCTCCGGCATTTTGTAATTGTTCATATGATGGAGATTTACCAACAAATCTTAATTCAATGTAGAAATGCTAATTTAGCAAACCTATAATATGTTGTATATTCGACAAAACTCTCCATGATGACATATTTTTGTAGAATCAATAGTTATTTCATTAATTGAAATATGGATATTTTCGAGGTCCCAGTAGACCTTGTGATTGACCATTCCGTTCAGGTAGATGTCACAATAATGTTAAGTGGATCGTTGTTTCAAGTAACAAGTTGTAATACTTGCTATCACAACTTCCATTTAGTGGACTTATTTTTGAAAATTGCACATTCAAGTTGTCAGATAGAAATTTATACTTTAACATATTCCTTAAAAGCCAACATCATGTTCATTAGAAGAAACAATATATCCTAAGGACTTGATATTAGACCTATTTCATGAATGCTCTTGACATTTATTTTTGTTGCTACAGTTATACCACCTATTGTTTTTTTTTATTAACCTGGATATCCAACCCGTTATGCAAGCCGACTAATCCCAATTTGCAGATAGCCCGGAGTCATCGCATTTGAACCTCCATGATCACAACGAGATTTTTATTCTTTCTTGGATTTGAACCTGAAACCATATTGTTTAGACTATGCCATCTCAAATTTACATAATCATTTAAAGGATGCGAATAAACAAAAAACAAACTTTCGATTTCTAGATTATTCCCAAATTCCAGGCTTCCTCTTTCATTTTTGGATATTCCCATGGCATCATTTCCATTTTTAGTTGGATTCCAAAATGGGTTTAGTTGTAAATTTAAATTAAGCTTTTTAGATTATTAATTGAGGCCAACAAGTTATTTGCCTAGGTTTTTTTACTTCTCATTTATAATTGCAAGCTGAATACGAAGAATTAATTTTTTTTTAACTTTTTCTGATTGATCAATTATTTTAACAAATTTGCATTTCAATACCGTATATAACCATAAAAATAAATTTGCCAGGTACAAAGAGTAGTGCGAAGTAGGAAGCACAATTACGGGTTATATTCTTGGCTTCTAACTTAAAATGTTGCAGCATTGCGCGGGTATACAACTAGTTATTAATGATGCATACAAGTTTTTAGAACAGTTTTCATTTGTTTATATAAGTTTTTCACTTCATGTTTTACCTGCCCAAATTTCAAAATTTAGTATTCAATCTCTAATCTCGGTTTTACTACCCAGATCCTTCTTACAATTCTAATTTAATTAAATCCAACCATTCTAAGCTGCTCCCTTGTTAATTCGTTTCTTCCAAGTTCCTACCGAGCATTCGCTGCTTCCAACTAAACGATTATCTACTGTTGTTGGTTGCTTGTCGCTCTTCTACTTCTGTCTCTCGATGTTGACACCCTTCTTCTTGTTAAAAGGATATATATATTTCCAATCTTGACATATTATGTTGACCGACTTAACTTTGAATATACTTGCTTGTTATCTTTTAGCAGATTTGGGTAGAAATGGTTGATTTGTCAAAGATAAGTCAGATGATTGAATAGAGGGGTTGTGCCTCACTAAATCAGATAAATAGAGGTTAGCGGAGCAAATATGCAGATACTTCAAGGAGCAAACGTGTACATCCAGAATTCTTATATAAAAAGGCCTTGTTACTTGATCCAGCTCATTATCCTCACATTTTCTACAAAACTCTCAAAAGTAGCTTTCTCTCCACAAGAAATTCTCTCTCTCTCTCTCTCTCTCTCTCTCTCTCTTCTTTCGAGATCAGTCTTTGATCTTCAACATATTATACATAGAGTTAGTTTTCTTATTTCTTGAATACATTTGTTAAATATAGATAGAGAGTCAGATTGTTTAGTTTTATTGTAAGTGTTGTATGATTCTTTACTGTTTACTGTTTTGTTGTTGTTCTTCATAACAAAATTGTTTGAAAGTATTTCAATTAACATGGTATCAGAGCGAAAGGTACGTTCCTTTCTTCTCTATCTGTTAAATCAAAAAGAGGATAGATGAGTGGCTCTCGTATTTGATGCACGGTGCGGTTTTCCTCGCCTGTTTTTCAGATACCGCCATGATATTCATTCTTTTCTTCTTATGGTTTGTTATTACTTCTCTTGAAATGATCGATTGGGTTTGAGCCATTTTTTTTGGTCCCCTCTCGAGATCTGGCTTCCTGTTTCTGGTATAATCTGTTCTTATTTTCAGATCTCGATTTCTCTTATCTGCATGTTATTGTTTGTACTGCTTAGTAGATCTGTGTCCATTTTCTAGATCTACCTGATATATTTCCAGATCTGTGTCCAATCTTCCAGATCTGATGTTTCTTTCATCTTTTGATCTGTGTCCTTTATCCAGATCGTTTTATAACATGTATAGATACATTTTTTAGATGATCTGTGTCCTATATCCAGATCGCATTTTAATATGTACATATACTGTTATTATCTTTTTTTGGATCTTGATATTGCTTAATGATAATCTGTGTCCTACTTCCAGATTATATTGCTTATTGTTCAATATCTCGATCTTGTTTATAAGTTGTATTATTCTTGACCATCTGAGTTGAGCCATTCTTAAGATCTATATGATCTGTTGTGGTTTCTCTCTTGGCCCTCTCTTTTGCATGATTGGTTTTATTAATCTCCTGTATCAAGATCTGTGTTTTATCAGATCTGATATTACTTTTGCTTTAATATTTCTTATCTGTTCAGGTACGTTCGGGATCCATTCTCTGATAATTGCTCTTATCCTTCTTTTAATAAACGTTAAAAGTTATCAGGTGTTGATTTTTCTTAATACTCTGTTCATTAACTGTGTTAGACGGTTCTATGGTAAGACTGTTGTTCTTGTTATGTTATCTCGTTGTGTGTTTTTCTTTTCTTTTTGAGAACTGACTTGTTGGCTTGACCTAGCACGCTGAAGTGTTTTAGGAATCCTGCCTTTAAGCTTTTCAGTTCCTTGTGTGTTCTTTTTGCTTGTTCTATGGAATCACCTTTAGTTGTTGCTGGACCGTCAAGTGTAATGGAATCCAGAATCACAAAATTAGATTTTGGAGATCCATTATATTTGCATCCTAGCGATACTAGTGGAAGCTCCATCCTATCCTTCAAACTTAGTGGTACTGAAAATTATAAAGTGTGGTCGTGTGCTATGGTGTTAGCTCTTGAAACTAAAAATAAACTGGGATTCATTGATGGTACCTGTTCTCGTCCTATAAACGACCCTATTTTTGAAAAACAGTGGATCGTTGTAATTATGTTGTCCTTTCATGGATCTTAAGTTCCATGATTGAGGACTTATTCCTTGGGCAAGTTTTTTCAAAATTATCTTCTCAAGTGTGGGAAGAGCTGAAAGAGACCTACAATAAGGTCGACGGGTCTGTTACTTTTAACCTCTATCAGAAAATCAATTTTCTTTGTCAAAATAATGACTATTTCCGAATACTACCATAAACTAAACTCCTTATGGAAACAATTTGAATCGCTTGTAAAACTTCCTTCATGCACATGCAATGCGTCTCATGATTTTACGAAAAAGTCAACTTATTAAACTCATGCAGTTTCTCATGGGTTTGGATGACATTTACCAACTTATTAGGAGTAACATCCTAACTAGAGACCCCCTTCCCACCATTAAAACTGCTTTTTCATTAGTTTCTAGGGAGGAGTCGCATAGAGGATCAAGTTTAAATCAAAATCGAAATAAGTCTCAAAATTCAGCCTTCCTAAGTAAAACTTTTGACAATAGAAGACGCCCAGGAAGGAATCCTAGTAATCTTGTTTATAAACATTGTAGGAATACTGGACACACCATTGAACGTTGTTTTAAACTAATAGGATTCCCAAAGGACTTTCAGAATCAAACCAGATCCATAAATGAACCTCAAAGTTTTAAACCTCAAAATCCCAGTCCTAGATAGGCTACCTAGTTCACTGCGGTTGCTAATTCTAGTTTCATACTCACCACTTATTTCAATATCAGTAGGTCCTCTATTCTCATCATAGCCCACAACATCAAAATCATTAGTAGTACTACGCACAATTTCAAAGAAATTTAAACCATAGTGAACTTAATCAATCAAACCAACACTTCCACCAACCCTGAGGAAGCCTCTGCCAATATGGCAGGTATGTTTAAAAATTCTCATCCTAGTTGGATTATAGATTCAGGAGCCAATCAATACACGACCTCTAGTTCTCTAAATCTTGAAAATATTGTTGATGTGACCGACTTAAATCTTAGAGTTAATCATCGTAATGGGACTAAAGCTAAGATAAACAAGATTGGAAACTTGAATTTGTCTAATAATGTGACCCTTTTTGATGTCCTTGTTGTCCCTGACTTCAACGTTAATCTTCTGTCTGTCCACAAGTTAGCTAGAAACAATAGGGTTTGTATAAGCTTTGATGAAACTAAATGCTATGTTCAGGACTATCTGCAGAAGAACATTGTGGGGAGTGGTAGTCAGAGTGGAGGCTTATATTTCTTTGATCATATTTCTAATACTAAAGTTTCTCCTTCATCCAATAGTTGTGGTATGATTTGCTTTGTTTCCTCTCAACTTTGGCATAGTCGTCTTGGTCACCCTGCTGACCAAGTTCTTTGTGTTTTAAAGAAAAATCTTAATATAGGAAATGATACTAGTGGTCCGTGTGAGATTTGCCATAAGGCAAAACAAACACGAGAAAAATTTGGAACTAGTAGTCATAAATCTAAAAGTCTTGGTGAGCTTATTCATTTAGATGTCTGGGGTCCATATCATGTTCAGAGTAGAGAGGGCTATAGGTACTTCCTAACTGTTGTTGATGATTTTTCTAGGGCCGTTTGGATCTTTCTTTTAAAAATAAACATGAGGTTAGTGAATATGTTATGGTCTTTTGTAATTTTTTGTTTACTCAGTTTGGAAAAATAGTTATAATTTGTAGAAGTGATAATGGAACTGAGTTTCTTAATCAGAAGCTAAGTCAATTTTTTGAAACCAAAGGAATAATCCATCAAACCTCTTGTGTGTATACACCCCAACAAAATGGGGTGGTTGAGCGTAAACATAGACATTTACTTAACATTGCTAGGGCTCTCATGTTTCAGGCTGGAGTCCCTCTTAATATGTGGAGTGAATATGTGTTAACTGCTACTTATCTCATAAATAGAACTCCTACTTCTCTTCTAAACGGTAAGAGTCCTTATGACTTGGTTTATGGTTTTCAGCCTGTTCTTAATCATCTTCGTAACTTTGGATGTCTCTGTTTTGTTCTCATACCCAACATAGTTGATAAATTTTTACCTAAATCCGAAAAGTGTGTTATGCTAGGTTATGCTAATTCAAATAAGGGTTATAGACTGTATAGTCTAGAAACCAAGAAAATTATTTTTTTCCAGAGATGTAAAGTTTTATGAAAATATTTTTCCGTTTAAAATGAGTAATGATAAAGCTGATAAATATTAATGGTTTAAATTTCTTTGAAACTGTGCCTAGTACTACTAATGATTTTGATTTGTGGGACCCTATGATGAGAATAGAGGACCTACTGATATTGAAATAAGTGGTGAGTATGAAACTAGAATCAGCAACCGTAGTAAACTAGGTAGCCTATCTAGGACTGATATCAGTCAGTCACTATGCAGCTCTGAAAATCAGAATGATCCAGACCTTCCACAACAGGATAGTCTTGGTAGAGTTACCAGTTGACAACATCTGGGTAGCCCTAGAGTGGTTGCCAGTTCACCTCGTGATGCTGTGTTATCTTCTGATTCCAATCCCAATGATGGTCAAAAAGGTCATAGCTCTGAGGGTACAAATTCCCAAACTCAATCTCTTAGAAGGTCTTTTAGAGCCAGTAATTTTCCCAGAAAATATGATGATTTTGTGGTTGAGGGTAAGGTCAAGTATGGTATTGAAAAAGTAGTCAATTATTTTTGTTTGTCTTCTGAAAATTATTGTTTCACTTCAAATTTGAATAAATCTGTTGAGCCAAAAACTTTTAAAGAAGCCTGTAGTGACCAGAATTGGATTAATGCAATGAATGATGAGATGGAGGCTCTTCATAGGAATGGGACTTGGTATATTACTGATTTACCTAGTAATAGAAAGGCAATAGGCTGTAGATGGGTTTATAAGATTAAATATAAGTCCAATGGTGAAATTGAAAGATATAAGGCTAGGTTAGTAGCTAAGGGTTATAGTCAAAGGGAGGGTCTCGATTATGAAGAGACTTTCTCCCCCGTTGTCAAAATGGTTACTGTTAGATGTATTATTGCCTTAGCTGTTCAATATAAGTGGCCTTTATATATCAGTTAGATGTTAACAATGCTTTTCTGTTGATCCTCTCTCTCAGCGATTTGATGATAATCCCTTTTCCCTTTCACGTTGTATTTGTGTTTATGTATTTTCAGTTCCAGCGATCATCACTGAGTATGTTCAGTGATCACTGAAGAACTTGCATTGTAAATTCATCAGAGACAGCAATATTTCAAGAAGACAACACTCACACCAAAGAACCTTCAGGGAACGTCGAAGACTGAAACTGAAGATTAGAGACTGGCGAGTACGTGATCTGAAGCGGTATTCAGTGATTACAAACCTGTCTACATATGTGTGAAGACTGCTCTAGCTTCAGCAAATGATGATAAGACCTCCAGGTCATCCCAGCATTCAGCGATCAAAAGAAGCTTGCTTAGCACGATTGTTGTTGTCTTGT
>NW_020201037.1:0-1594 GCF_001531365.2 Cynara cardunculus var. scolymus
AAAAGATTACAATACGAGACATGCAAATAAAACCAAAAGAATTTTATACAAAAAGGTTTAGAAACCACTCACCTTATAAAGCTTTTGAAACCAAACTGCTAGAAATCGATCCCTTTTGAAACTTGACACTTGAAATTAACTTTGAAATCACCTCCTTTTCTAAATCGGACAACACTTCTTTAAGGCTCTCAACTTTCTAAAAAATAGTAGGAAAAAGTGAATGAAGAGGTGAAACCCCTTTTATATTTGCCAAAAATAGGGAAGGTCGGCTAAACCGCCTTCCTTTCCCTCTTTCCACCTCATTCTTAAACACATGCACCCATGCATACATACTCCATGCCTAACTTGCATGCATATATATATATATATATAAATATATACCATTATCCAAATAAATGCACAAATTTGCATACCAGCATGTATCAACTTATCATGCTATCACGTAATCATTTAATCAAATAATCACGTACTAAATACCTTGAGTAATAACCAGGATCTGGTTATCACACTTCGGTTGGTTATAATCTCGTTTTAATGAGATTCTATAGAAATTAAACTTTCTTGATTTAGCAGTTCTAACCTTTTCTTATTTAATTTAAAAAACTTAATAGGACAATCGGGGTGTATTAGCAGTAATATTATTGTTAACTTATGTCATCAAAATGTAAATGGACTATTGTCAAATGTTTAAAATAGATTGAATGGAAAAATTGTTGTTTATGTTTTTTCGATTGTTTATTCAGCACAATATCTTCATACAAACACTTGATCAATATAGGACCTAGTGAAAAATCAACAAAGATTTTTGTTTGCATGCCTCTTGTTAATGAGAGATTAAACTTTTATGTGCATATAATTATGAAAAGAATTTATCAAGACATAGGAAGAGGAAGATTGTGAGAATAATCATTTGTCCGAATTGGTTTATTTAATGACGGAATAACGGAAATGACTAGAAGTAGTTTGATACACATATAAAGATGATACATTTGTTTTTTTTTTTATGAAACTATGGAATAAGTTACCATTCATACAAAAATTGATACTTCTCACTTGACCATGTTTAATATAAAATAGTTAGTGAGTATATCACATTCAATTTATCACACATGAACCGAAATTCTTGTCTATTTTGCTTACTCAAACTGTTTTTTGTCRACAAATCCTAATTTACCTCTTGCCTTAAAATAACTAGTTTTGTAAAATATAGTTGTTTGTACTGTTTTGAAACAAACGTTTCTATGAAAAAGAAATTAAGAAGGTAGTAACGTATTGATGAAAAAGGTTTTCTATAGATCTTATGGAAAATGACATAAAGACAAGCACTAACATTTCATCTACGTATGAGTTACTATACTTGTTTTACGAGGCACACCTATAATATAAATTGAGAGAATTCGTTAAAAATAAACATATTTTCATTTCATTTCTAGTTAGAAACTTTTACAAAAAGTAACGCATATGACGAATTTTAATAACTACAAGGGTATTTGCAAAGACAAGTCCATAAATTCTCGCACTACTCAGTAGAGCCAATTCCAATTTTAGATTTGCATGTGTTATAACATGTTGTATCGCTGCAAAATTATGTTTT
>NW_020201037.1:2274-4736 GCF_001531365.2 Cynara cardunculus var. scolymus
CTTGCCAATTACAATCAAAATTATAATAGCGGTAAGTCGGTTTTGAATTCACAGAGATTCGGTTTTAACTTCCTATGACCAATGATTTCACGTACAAGAATAATGAATTAAAAGTAAATATAAATGAAGGGTGTTGGATTTAATTAATTAAACTAAACATGAAACTAAAATGGATTAGACAAATAATATGTTAATACCCAACAATGGTTCATTCTCGATTAAAGTGCAAATACTTATCATTAATTCTGGAAATGTACAATAAGAAAACCAATCCAAATTAGCTATAGCTATCAACAGGATCTGATAACCTGGATTTTTCATCAGATAAAAATTGATTAAAACAAGCTCTTTAATCAGATCTTAACCTCGAATGGGAATTCGAACTAGTTCTCAAATTCCAAGGTGCTATTACCATTAATACTCAGAAAAATAACTCAGAAACCACAAACTGATAATTTTTGTCGCACCCAACTCTTTGTCGTACCCTACTTGTGGAACTTTTTGGACCTCAAAAGTTGTCACACCCTACTCCTATTTGCACCTTAAACTTGTCGCATCCACCTTGTCACACAAAACTTTGTCGGGTCAAACTTATCACATAAAACAAGGAATGAGCAGTAACTTATCGCATATAAAGGATGCAGTAATGTCTGTTTGTTGTGTCAAACTGATCTGATGAAAGGGTTTTGTTGGGTCAAACTAGTGCGATAAGACACGGTTGTCGGGTCAAACTAATGCGATAACAAGAAGTTATAAAACCTGGTTATCGGACACAACTCTACGATCACAAAGAATTATAAGGATGCGATAGCTTGGCAGCTCTTAAAATTTTGGCTGATTTAAATTTTTTACAGAAGTACAATCCAGAACCTATTAGTTAAGGATATATTGGCTCATAAATCATAGCCTTACTACTTTAACTCACGAGATTCAACCCAAAACTTAATAAAAACCAATAAAACAATGAACTAAAACTCACATGCATGGTTTTCCAAGAAATGAAGCTGAGTGTTGATCTTCTGTTCTGATACCAATTGTTGTTTACCTATATGATTAGAAGAAAAAATGAAATAAGATTAACAGAATAGAAATTACAAATAAGTCGGCTTGTATATTGATTCAAACCTGGAATACAAAATAYAGTGTTTGCCTTTTGGCAGCGGATTCTCAATAAGATGATAATACAATAATGAGTTGACCTACTATAGAGCTAGGAAGCTATTTATATATACCTTGAAGATATTTACACATTTAGTCACTCTACGTTTTTGCAAACAGAAATATAAATCTAAAACTTGTTATGTACTTATACTATATGGAAAAATTTGGTAGCTATTTTGTGATGTAAGTTTTGTAGATATTGGGACCAGATGAGTAAATTACATTTTTTGATATATGGAAATATATGTTAATATATAAATGTGATTTTGGGGTATTACATTTACGTATTTTGATTCCACCCGAAACACTTTGTTCATTTCTCATATAATTTAAGTTTCACAAGAATTACAACGAAGCTTAAATAAATATTGAGTTGCCTTTAAAATATACAACGTACACGAAACATCCAAGCATACTGAAAAAAGCAAGATGCTTTTATTCTTAACCAAAAAAAAACGTTGATCCAAAACATATGATGGCCCTTGTATTTTTAACTAGAAAACGTTTCTAAGTCTTGTTTTTCCATTTATGATTTGAAATTCTTTGTTTTTTACCTTCGATTGGTTATAATCTCGTTTTAATGAAATTCTATAGAAATTAARCTTTCTTGATTTAGCRGTTTTTAMCTTTTCTTATTTATTTTAAAAAGACTTAATAGAACAATGGGGTGTATTAGCACTAATATTATTGTTAACTTGTGTCATCAAAATATAAATGGACTATTGTCAAATGTTTAAAATAGACTGAATGGAAAAATWGTTGTTTMTATTTTWTCGATTGTTTATTCAGCACAATATCCTCATACAAACACTTGATCAATATAGGACCTAGTGAAAAATCAACAAAGATTTTTGTTTGCATGCCTCTTGWTRATAAGAGATTMAACTTTTATGTGCATATAATTATGATAAGAATTTATCAAGMCATAGGAAGAGGAAGATTGTGAGAATAATCATTTGTTCGAATTGGTTTATTTAACGACGGAATAACGGAAATGACTAGAAGTAGTTTGATACACATATAAAGATGATACATTTGTGGTTTTTATGGAAGTATGGAATAAGTTACCATTCATACAAAAATTGATACTTCTCACTTGACCATGTTTAATAAAYAGTTAGTGAGTATATCACATTCAATTTATCACATATGAACCAAAATTATTGTCTATTTTGCTTACTCGAACTATTTTTTGTCAACAAATCTTAATTTACCTCTTGCCTTAAAATAACTAGTTTTGTAAAATATAGTTGTTTGTACTGTTTTGAAACAAACGTTTCTATGAAAAAGAAATTAAGAAG
>NW_020201037.1:5001-14375 GCF_001531365.2 Cynara cardunculus var. scolymus
TATGACGAATTTTAATAACTACAAGGGTATTTGCAAAGACAAGTCCAGAAATTTTCGCACTGCCCAGTAGAGCCAATTCCAATTTTAGATTTGCACGTGTTATAACATGTTGTATCGCTGCAAAATCCTGTTATAAGTTTGAACTTTTTGCTGCATATCGGAATTTGCGCCCTCGACATCTCGGATCCTATATGTATATAAAGACAACAATATTTTTTGAATCAATATGTTACAAATTTTTCTTTCAATTTATCTTTTGTAAAATATGTTTCAAAAATGCAAAAAACATTAATTTTCTTGCCTACTAAAACTCGTGTACAAAGCACAAGTTAGTTCAATACAAATTTAAATTTACAGTATTAATATAAATATTAGAAAATGTTTGATTAACGATTAATAGACGAGGAACAGAACGAATTAATGTGTAAATAAATTACCAAATGCAACGAAGCTCACGAGCAAAAAAAGTGTGAAAAGGGAGATGTTCTTCATTGTTAATTTGTGATGTGATTTGAGCAAACAATCAAATGCCAAATTTATAGACACACAAATCTTTAATGTTATTGATTATAGATATGAATAAGGTATAAGATTAAATGTAAATTTCGTAAGTATTTAAAAAGTAACAATGTTAAACTCTAAATACCATATCAATTTTCACATTAATATCTGTTTGAGCATTATAAAAAAACTCTTTACAAGCCGATGGATGTCGAGTACACAAAAGAATAAGTTCCAACTACATGCCAATTACAATCAAAATTATAATAGCGGTAACTCGGGTTGAATTCACAGAGATTCGGTTTTAACTTCCTATGACCAACGATTTCACGTACGAGAATAAAGAATTAAAAGTAAATACAAATGAAGGGTGCTGGATTTGATTAATTATACTAAACAAGAAACTAAAATGGATTAGATAAACAAAATGTTAATACCCAACAACGGTTCATTGTCGATTAAAGTGCAAATACTTATTATTAATTCTAGAAACGTACAATAAGAAAACCAATCCAAATTAGCTATAGCTATCAATAGGATCTGATAACCTGGATTTTTCATCAGATAAAAATTGATTAAAACAAGCTCTTTAATCATGTAACACCTCATTCCACACATTGCATTTAGCATATACTTCATATATAAGAAATACATGTTTGTACACCACATTGGTCCCTTAGTACAAGAATCTACTAGTACAAAATACACGGTCCAAAAATTCAGAATACAATTCTTGCACTAATCCAGTTTCATCTATTAAAACTATACATATCATTATCCATTATTCATGCAAGAAGACATATAGGGAAATTATCTCATTTTCGCTTTCCCCTTACCTTCAGCATTTCCTGCAATACCTATTTAAAATCACAAAACGAGGGTTAGACCAAAAGGTCTAGTGAGTTGCCCTATTTATGTTTTTGCAGGGTGAGAATTACCAAAACATTGTACAAAATAACTTTTTCATATATATAACAAATATATGAACAAATAAGAACATATTACCAATTCCTTTCCACTTTTCAAGCCAAGCATTCAGCTATTCAAATAACATACTTTTGAACCAACGAGGTTTCATATAATGCCATTTTTAAACCTTTTTTATATTAAACAAGGTTTATTTAAACTTTCAGGCCAAACCGGTTATTTCCTCCTCAATAACATCCAGACTATGATTTCCATTAAAAACCCCAATCTTAAATCTTTAAATCACAAAGAAATAAAGTTTCCAGACCACGGTAATTATAAAAGATATAATAGTAAGAGTTATATTATATAACACACACATATAATTACACCCTTATATCCGAATGTACACCTCTCCTTGATATGACACCTTTATCCCATGGTACACCTCTCCTTGATATGCCACCCTTATCCCATGGTACACCTCTCTTTGATATGCCACCCTTATTTCCTCATCAAAATATTTCACAAAACAATTCCATATAGACCGCAGTCAAAGGAATTATCAGTTCAAAATCATCTTTTATCAAAATTCCCAATTATATATATATATATATATAAACCATGTACAAGTCATAATACGAATCCGGTCAACATAGACTTGGCCGGATTTCATCTCCGGTCAAGTCTTGGCCGATTTACAAATTCGGACAATACATCGCCCTAGGCTTGTCCGATTTAAAACAATCCGGTCAACACATGGTCGTATTCATACTTCTCTGTCCAATGATCATAAATCACTCAACACTTGTTCGGTTTTAAGATTAAACCGCTTAACTCTTGACCGGTTTAGGTCTAATCCGGATAACACTCACCAAGCGGTTTATTTATAGATTGCTTAAGCCTTAACCGGTTTAGGGCTTAAATCGTCCAACCCTTATCCAGTTTACGGCTAAATCGCTTAGCACTTATCCGATTTAAAACTTAATCCGGACAACACTTCAACGGATAACTTTTAAATCAAAAGTAAAGTTCAATCAATTTATACAACTATGAAGAACTTTAAAAGTTGTAAAAATCACTCACATTGAAAAGCCTTTTGAAAACAATTTGAATCTACTTTGCTACAATAAGAATCCGGTCAACCTCTCTTTTTAAATCGTTCAAACAAATAGCAAAAGTGGCAAGAAGAAGATGATGTGGGCTTCACCCTCTTTTATACTTTCCTTTTCTGGAAAGTCGACTGCAACAACCTTTACCTCCTCTCCACATATATGCACACACACACATCATGCATCTATATATATCATGCATGTGGGTATATATATATACATATATATCATACATACATACGCACCTACAATTACACATAACCTCATACATGCATCAATATTATGCACATAATTTCACATACTAGCATGATCACATATATCAATTTATCATGCTATCACGAAATCATTTAATCAGATAATCACGTATTTATTACCTTAGGTGACAACCAAAATCTGGTTATCACATCATCCACCCCTCAAAAGAATTCCGTCCCGGAATTCCTTTAATTAAAGAGCCAAGGGTATTCTGATCTCAACTTTGACTCTAATTCCCATGTCGCTTCTAGTCCTTTGTGAAACTTCCACTGAACCTTAACCAGACTTCTCTCTTTGTTTCTCAACACCCTGATCTTTCGGTCAACTACGGCTTCCGGCGTTTCCATAAAGTTCAGCTTACTGTCTAATTTAATTTCTGGCAACTGTACAGCTAAACTCGGATCAGCTAAACATTTCCGCAGATTTGATATGTGGAAAATGTTGTGAATCAGACTCAGTTCTTCTGGCAGCTCTAACTGATATGATACTAGTCCAATTCACTTACATATTCTGAACGGCCCCACATACCTCAGACTGAGCTTACCCTTCTTTCCAAATCCGATGACACCCTTCCATGGCGAAACTTTTAACATCACAAAATCACCTACACCAAATTCAATCGGCTTTCGATGATTATCAGCATAACTTTTCTGGCAATCTTGTGCTATTTTGATTCTTTCCCAGATCTGTTCAATCTTTTCAGAAGTTTCTTGGACAATCTCAAGACCCATCAGTTGTCTTTCACCTACCTCATTCCAACACAACGGCGTTCGGCATTTACGTCCATACAACACTTTATATGGTGCCGCTTGAATGCTAGAATGGTAACTATTGTTATATGCAAACTCTATCAATGGCAAGTGATCTTCCCACGATCCCCCGAAGTCAATAATACAACTTCTCAACATGTCTTCAAGAGTCTGGATAGTTCTTTCACTCTACCTGTAACACCCCATACAACACATTGCATGTAACATATACTTCATACAAAAGAAATACATGTTTATATATCATTCAGGTCCCTTAGTACAAGAATTTACCATACCAAATACATGTCTCAAAAATTCAAAATACATTTTTTGTACTAATCAACGTTCATCAATCAAAACTATACATCAGAAAGAAATCTTCATGTGGAAATGCATATAGGAAAATATCACATTTCCCCCTTTCCCTTACCGTCTGTACCTCCCGCAATACATATTTAAAATCACAAAACCAGGGTTAGACCGAAAGGTCTAGTAAGTTACCCTATTTATGATATTGCAGGGTGAAAATCACCAAAACTTTTATGTAAAACAACTCTTCGTATATATACAAATAGGGACATATTACCAGTTACTTTTTATTTTTCAAGCCCAACATTCAGCTATTCAAATAACATACCTTTGAACCAACCAGGTTTCATATAATGCCACTTTTAAACCTCTTCTAATCAAACAAGGTTTATTTAAAGTTTCAGGCCAAACCTGTTATTTTCTCCTCAATAACATCCAGACTATGATTTCCAATAAGAACTTTGATTCTAAATCTTTAAATCACAAAGAAATAAAGATTCCAAATCATGGTAATCTTAAGGGATATAATAGAAAGAGTTATATCATACAACACACATAMAAATGCCACCTTATATCCAAATGTACACCTCTCCTTGATATGCCACCCTTATCCCATGGTACACCTCTCCTTGATATGCCACCCTTATTCCATGGTACACCTCTCTTTGATATGCCACCCTTATTTCCTCATCAAAATATTTCACAAAAACAATTCCCAATAGACCGCAGTCAATGGAATTATTATCAGTTTAAAAATTATCAAAATCCTCATTTTATGTTAAAATAACAATTTTATCACCCCTGCACAAGGCATAAATACAAATCCGGTCAACATAGACTTAGCCGGACTTCATCTCCGTTCAAGTCTTGGCCGGTTTACCAAATCCAGACAACAATTCGCCCAAGGCTTGTCTGATTTAACACTTAAAATAATTTCCAACCCTTTTGTCCGGATAACAAGTCCCGACAACACTATTCTCTTTTTGTCCGATTTAAAGTAATCCGGTCACCATAGCCGTATTCCTACTTCTCCGTTCAAAATGTTAAACACATATTCATAATTCATAAATCACTCAAACTGTAAACATGTTCGGTTTAATGTCTAAACCGCTCAACCCTCATCCGGTTTAAGGCCACATTGCTCATTCCTTAAGCGATTTAGTCTAGATCCGGTCAAGCTTTGATCGATGAAGTAGTAAATCGCTCAATCTTCATCCGGTTTAAGACTAAACCGCTCAACCCTTATCCGGTTTAAGACTAAACCGTTCAACCCTTATCCGGTTTAAGACTTAGCCACTCAACCCTTATCCGATTTAAGTTTACTCCGGACAACATTCAAATAGTTTAAACTTCGAATCAAATGAAGAGTTATATAATCAATTTATGTAATTATAAAAAGTTTCAAAGCTGTTAAACCACTCACTTTGAATTTCTTTTTGAAAGAAAATTAATCTGTTGAAACCCAACTTGTAATCCGGTCAAGAACAATCCGGTCAACTCTCTTTCTTTTAAATCGCTCAACTTAACCAAAATAGCAAGGGAGGTGCAATGGAGGCTAAAGTCCTCCTTTTATACCTTTCCAAAATAAGATATGGTGGCTAAACCGCCTCTTCTTTGAGCATGCATACACACATACCATGCACATATATATATATATACCCTATGCATACATACACATATATCATGCATATATATATATATATATCATGCATATATATATATATATATATCCAATTAATGCACAAAACTTTCATACTAACATGATCAAATGTATTAAATTTATCATGCTGTCACGTAATCACATATAACAAATAATCACATATTTATTACCTCAGGTGACAACCAAGATCTGGTTATCACACAGCCCGTCAGTCTACAGATGAGAAGCTATACTTAGTCGGATTTCAGACCCCAAATCTTTATGCATCCCTTCCCAGAACTTCAAAGTAAACTGACTATCTCTATCAGAAATAATAGATAATGGAACACCATGTTCGGTCACAATTTCTTTGATGTAAATTTGTGCTAGCTTTTCTAAAGAGTACTTCTCTCTTATTGGTAGAAAATGCGCAGATTTAGACAAACGATCAACAATTACCAAGATCGCGTCATACCCCTTTGGAGTTTGAGGCAATTTGATGACGAAATCCATTGTAATGTGATCCTATTTCCATACAGGTATCTATAAAGATTGAAGACTTTCATACAGCTTCTGATGTTCAATCTTAACCTGTAAACATGTCAGACACTGTTCCATATATCTAGCTATGTCTCTCTTCAATCCGGGCCACCAATAAAAAGGTTTCAAATCTCTATACATCTTATTGGTGCCTGAATGAATAGAATATCGGGACTTATGGTTTTCATTTAATATAGTGTTTCAGATATCTCCAAAACACGGTACCTAAATTCGCCCTTGAAAGCACATTATTCCTTTGTCATTCTGTTCCAAGGTTGAAATCATCTTACCCAACCTTTCTGCCTTAACAAATTCTTCTTTCATAGCTTCTTGTTGGCATCTCTGAATTTCCTTACGAATGTCAGGGACCAAATTCATTCTCATTGTCATAGCTTTAATAGTTCCACTTCTTTCTTTTCTACTCAAGGTGTCAGCTACCAGGTTTTCTTTTCCCGGGTTGTAGAGAATTTCATAGTCATAATCATTCACCAGTTCAATCCATCGACACTGTCGCATATTTAATTCTTTTTGGCTGAACAAATGTTGTAAACTATTATGATTAGTATAAATCTGACACTTTGTTCCCAGAAGATAATGTCTCCAAATTTTCAGAGCAAACACCACTGCAGCTAATTCCATGTCATGGGTTGGATACTGCTTCTCATGATCTTTTAACTGTCTTGACGCATAAGAAATCACTTTTCTTCTCTGCATCAGAACACATCATAACCCTAATTTTGAAGCATCCCTGTAAACTACAAAGTTTTCAAATCCATCTGGTAGAGTTAATACTAGTGCACTACAAAGATGATCTTTTAATAATTGAAAGGCTTCTTGCTATTCTCCTTCCCACTGGAATTTAATGTTCTTCCGAGTCAATTTAGTCAAGGGCACAACTATCTTAGAAAAGTCCTGAATGAACTTACGGTAATAACCAGTCAACCCCAAAAAGCTTCGGACTTCAGAAGAATTTTTTGGAGCTTCCCATCTTGCAACTGCTTCTATTTTTGCTGGATATACTTTTACTCTTGCTTCTGAGATGACATGTCCCAGGAATTGGACTTCTCTTAACCATAATTCACATTTAGATAACTTCGCGTACAACTTTTCCCTCCTCAACAATTTTAATATCAGATGAAGATGTTCCATGTGCTCTTCTTTGGTCTTAGAGTATATAAGGATATCATCGATAAATACAATAACGAATTTATCAAGATATTCCTTACATACCATATTCATTAAATCCATAAGGGCTGCAGGCACATTAGTTAAGCCGAATGGCATAACTAAGAATTCATGATATACGTACCTAGTTCTGAATGCTGTTGTGGCAACATCTTCTTCCCTGAGTTTGAGCTGATGATACCTTGATCTTAAATCAATCTTGGAGAAATATCTTGCTTCTACCAATTGATCGAACAAGTCATCAATCCTTGGTAAAGGATATTTGTTTTTGATTGTTAACTTATTTAGTTCAGGATAGTCTATGCACATTCGCATAGACCCATCTTTCTTTTTGACAAGTAAATCCTTTGTCAGTTAAATCTGTTGGTCCCGAGAGGGTCTACAAGATGAGAAACAGTTTGTAGAAAGGGGGATGAATACAAACACAATATTTTCAAATTTAAAATATATATTGATAAAGAAGATCAATACAAATGTTACAAGATTGTTTGTGGAAAGATAAGGTAATAAAAACCTATCTAAACAATCTTTTGTTACACACAAAACCTTAGCAAATTACAAGAAAAGAAATTGCTGTATAGAAGATCCTTTACTTAAGCTAGAAAATGCTTGAGGTAAGAATTAGGGTTAGAGAATGAGTTGCGCGCTCTCTGCTTGGAGAAGAAACACTTCTATTTATACTCAGTGCATTAAATGTTCATTTATTGCAATATGGTAGGGTTAGAGTGTGTGTCAAGCCTTAAGAGGAAGGCTTGTCCTTTGGTACAGTGAATAGTACAAAAAGCACTATTCGTGAGCAGACATCCTTACCTAAAGTTGGTGGACAAAGAGTCGACTAGTCGSCTCCGTAYCGTACTAACTTTCGTAAGGGTATGGGTTTTGTCCTTTGCGTGCATAGGGACAAGACAACAACAATYRTGCTAAGCAAGCTTCCTTTGATCGCTGAATGCTGGAATGACCTGAAGGTCTCATCATCATTCGCTGAAGCTTGAGCAGTCTTCACACATATGTAGACAGGCTTGTAATCACTGAGTACCGCTTCAGATCACGAACTTGCTTGTCTCTAATCTTCAGTTTCAGTCTTCGACGTTTGCTGAAGGTTTTTTGGTGTGAGTGTTGTCTTCTTGAAGTATTGTTGTCTCTGATAGAGATATAAAGTAAGTTCTTCACCAATCACTGATCATACTCAGTGAAGATCGTTGGAACTGAAAATACAGAAACATAAGTATAACATATAAGTGAAAAGGGATTATCATCAAATCACTAAGAGAGAGGATCAACAATCTCCCCCTATTTGATGATAACAAGATAACATAAAGAAGGTTATCTTATCAACTAATAGTAAGGAATTGTTACATATAAAGTACATGTCCCTTTTTACTATTTTGGGAACTTTTTTCAGTTTGGTTAGTCTTAGCCTGAAATTTTTTCTTATGTTATATCTAGGAAAAATTACAAGAAACTAAAACTGAAAGCTTATTCACTAATTTATAGATTATCAGTGAATGCGAAAAGTAACACTAGAACTCATAGACTTGTGTCCCTATTWCTTTTTTCAGGGATCTTTTTCAGTGAAGTACATGGAATACTCATTTTATTAATAATAGAAAATATTACAAGTGTTACAGTACATGTCCAAAACTTACAGAATATAAGTATAATCACTGAAAGTAGATATAGTACATGAAGTTACAAGGAAAATTGGATTGTTGTTACAAAGAGAAACTATTCTAGAGATCTTAGATCTATGTACGCAGGTACATTTTCACCAAGTCTTCTTCGACGTAGAAATTCTCTTCGTATCTTCAGATCTACGACTTTTCCAGCCATGCTATCATCAATCTAGAGCAAAAGATAAACCAAGTGATCCATTGGACATAGATGTAGTGTGACAGCCGTCAAATCCGAACTCCCAGGTTAGCTTTTATTAAGTTTGTATTAGTGTTAGTGAAGAAAATTTATAAGATTAGGAGTTAGTTAGGTTAGTTTGGTCGATATGTTTCTAAGAGGTTCCGGCAGTTGCTTAGAAAGTCCGGTTCAGACCCGAAATTATCTGAAACGTCCCATACAGTACCAAATGCTCTAATTTATACCCAATTTATATAAAACACTAAGTTTTAGTGTTTTAAATATAAAACCTTTCTATTTAAATGAATTTAGTCATCATGGGTTTTTAAT